>NC_086098.1:85421023-85721023 GCF_963921235.1 Mobula hypostoma
GGACAGCTGTCAGACAACAGCTGGAGTGAGAGTGTGGCTCAGTGGTAGAGCAGCTGCCTCATAGGGGCAGATACCTGGGTTCGATCCCGACCTCTACCGTTGTCCATGTGAGGAGTTTACACATTCTCCCTCTGACCTTGAGGGTTTCCACACCACAGGGATCTCCTGAAGAGCTAGGTTAAATGTCCAATGTAAGTCTGTGGCAAATGGGAACAGAAAGGTTTGTGCAAGAAGGATTAGGGAATGGAATTAGAGAGGGTGCAGAAGAGACTTATACAAGGATATTACACTGGATTACTCTCTAGTGAGGAAAGGCTGATCCAGCTAGAGATTTTGTCTTCGGGTGAAAGAGGATGAGAGGTGACTAGTTAGAGGTGTACAAGATGGCATAGATCAAGTAGACAGCCAGAGACCTTTTCCCAGGGCAGGAATCACTTCTACCACGGGGCATGATTTCAAAGTGATTGGAGGGAAGTACAGCAGGGGGCGGGGGGATGACAGAGGTAAGACTTTTACACAGAGTGGTGGGTTTGTGGAAAGCCTGTCCTGGGTGGTTATGGATATAGATATGTTAGGAGCATTTCAGAAACCCTTAGATAGGCAGATGGATGATAGAAAATTGAGGGCTCTGTGGGAGGAAAGGGTTAGATTAATCTTAGAGAAAGTTAAAAGGCCAGCACAACATTGTGGGCTGAAGGGTCTGTACTGTGCTGTAACATTCTAGGTTCTGTGAATGTGATGGGCTGAGTAGCCTTCTCCTGTACCATCCTCAGATGTTGGTGAGATCTGGAATGGATGGGGGAGGGTTTAGAATGGATGGGGAGGGTTTAGAATGGATAGGGGAAGGTTTAGAATGGATAGGGGAGGGTTTAGAATGGATAGGGGAGGGTTAGAATGGATAGGGGAAGGTTTAGAATGGATGGGGAAGGTTTAGAATGGATAGGGGAAGGTTTAGAATGAATAGGGGAGGGATTAGAATGGATGGGGAGGGTTAGAATGGATAGGGGAGGGATTAGAATGGATGGGGGAAGGTTTAGAATGGATAGGGGAGGGTTTAGAATGGATAGGGGAGGGTTTAGAATGGATAGGGGAGGGTTTAGAATGGATAGGGGAGGGATTAGAATGGATGGGGAGGGTTTAGAATGGATAGGGGAGGGTTAGAATGGATAGGGGAAGGTTTAGAATGGATGGGGAAGGTTTAGAATGGATAGGGGAAGGTTTAGAATGAATAGGGGAGGGATTAGAATGGATGGGGAGGGTTAGAATGGATAGGGGAGGGATTAGAATGGATAAGGGAAGGTTTAGAATGGATGGGGAGGGATTAGAATGGATAGGGGAGGGATTAGAATGGATGGGGGAAGGTTTAGAATGGATAGGGAGGGTTTAGAATGGATAGGGGAGGGTTAGAATGGATAGGGGAAGGTTTAGAATGGATGGGGAGGGTTTAGAATGGATAGGGGAGGGTTTAGAATGGATGGGGAGGGTTTAGAATGGATGGGGGAGGGTTTAGAATGGATGGGGAGGGTTTAGAATGGATAGGGGAGGGTTAGAATGGATAGGTGAAGGTTTAGAATGGATGGGGAGGGTTTAGAATGGATAGGGGAGGGTTTAGAATGGATAGGGGAGGGTTTAGAATGGATAGGGGAGGGTTAGAATGGATAGGGGAGGGATTAGAATGGATGGGGGAAGGTTTAGAATGGATAGGGGAAGGTTTAGAATGGATAGGGGAGGGATTAGAATGGATAGGGGAAAGTTTAGAATGGATAGGGGAAGGTTTAGAATGGATAGGGGAAAGTTTAGAATGGATAGGGGAAAGTTTAGAATGGATAGGGGAAGGTTTAGAATGGATAGGGGAGGGTTTAGAATGGATAGGGGAGGGTTTAGAATGGATAGGGGAGGGTTAGAATGGATAGGGGAGGGATTAGAATGGATGGGGGAAGGTTTAGAATGGATAGGGGAGGGTTTAGAATGGATAGGGGAGGGTTAGAATGGATAGGGGAGGGTTAGAATGGATAGGGGAGGGATTAGAATGGATGGGGTAGGGTTTAGAATGGATAGGAGAGGGTTAGAATGGATGGGGAGGGTTAGAATGGATAGGGGAGGGTTAGAATGGATAGGGGAGGGTTAGAATGGATAGGGGAAGGTTTAGAATGGATGGGGAAGGTTTAGAATGGATGGGGAAGGTTTAGAATGGATGGGGAGGGTTTAGAATGGATAGGGGAAGGTTTAGAATGGATAGGGGAAGGTTTAGAATGGATAGGGGAAGGTTTAGAATGGATAGGGGAGGG
The DNA here is from genome assembly GCF_963921235.1 of Mobula hypostoma. Lineage (NCBI taxonomy): Eukaryota > Metazoa > Chordata > Chondrichthyes > Myliobatiformes > Myliobatidae > Mobula > Mobula hypostoma. Next base: position 85,423,312 of record NC_086098.1, read on the forward strand.
ATTAGAATGGATAGGGGAAAGTTTAGAATGGATAGGGGAAGGTTTAGAATGGATAGGGGAAGGTTTAGAATGGATAGGGGAAAGTTTAGAATGGATAGGGGAAAGTTTAGAATGGATAGGGGAAGGTTTAGAATGGATAGGGGAAAGTTTAGAATGGATAGGGGAGGGATTAGAATGGATAGGGGAAAGTTTAGAATGAATAGGGGAGGGATTAGAATGGATAGGGGAAGGTTTAGAATGGATAGGGGAAGGTTTAGAATGGATAGGGGAGGGATTAGAATGGATAGGGGAGGTTTTAGAATGGATGGGGAAGGTTTAGAATGGATAGGGGAAGGTTTAGAATGGATAGGGGAAAGTTTAGAATGGATAGGGGAGGGATTAGAATGGATAGGGGAAAGTTTAGAATGAATAGGGGAGGGATTAGAATGGATAGGGGAGGGTTAGAATGGATAGGGGAGGGTTAGAATGGATAGGGGAGGGATTAGAATGGATGGGGGAGGGTTTAGAATGGATAGGGGAGGGTTAGAATGGATGGGGAGGGTTAGAATGGATAGGGGAGGGTTAGAATGGATAGGGGAGGGTTAGAATGGATAGGGGAAGGTTTAGAATGGATGGGGAAGGTTTAGAATGGATGGGGAAGGTTTAGAATGGATAGGGGAAGGTTTAGAATGGATGGGGAGGGTTTAGAATGGATGGGGAGGGTTTAGAATGGATGGGGGAGGGTTAGAATGGATAGGGGAGGGTTAGAATGGATGGGGAGGGTTTAGAATGGATAGGGGAAAGTTTAGAATGGATAGGGGAGGGTTTAGAATGGATAGGGGAAGGTTTAGAATGGATAGGGGAGGGATTAGAATGGATAGGGGAAGGTTTAGAATGGATAGGGGAGGGTTAGAATGGATGGGGGAAGGTTTAGAATGGATAGGGGAGGGTTAGAATGGATGGGGAGGGTTTAGAATGGATGGGAAGGGTTTAGAATGGATAGGGGAGGGTTAGAATGGATAGGGGAAGGTTTAGAATGGATGGGGAGGGTTTAGAATGGATGGGGAAGGTTTAGAATGTATGGGGAGGGTTTAGAATGGATAGGGGAAGGTTTAGAATGGATAGGGGAAGGTTTAGAATGGATAGGGGAAGGTTTAGAATGGATAGGGGAGGGATTAGAATGGATAGGGGAAAGTTTAGAATGGATAGGGGAAGGTTTAGAATGGATAGGGGAAAGTTTAGAATGGATAGGGGAAAGTTTAGAATGGATAGGGGAAGGTTTAGAATGGATAGGGGAAGGTTTAGAATGGATAGGGGAAAGTTTAGAATGGATAGGGGAAAGTTTAGAATGGATAGGGGAAGGTTTAGAATGGATAGGGGAAAGTTTAGAATGGATAGGGGAGGGATTAGAATGGATAGGGGAAAGTTTAGAATGAATAGGGGAGGGATTAGAATGGATAGGGGAAGGTTTAGAATGGATAGGGGAAGGTTTAGAATGGATAGGGGAGGGATTAGAATGGATAGGGGAGGGTTTAGAATGGATGGGGAAGGTTTAGAATGGATAGGGGAAGGTTTAGAATGGATAGGGGAAAGTTTAGAATGGATAGGGGAGGGATTAGAATGGATAGGGGAAAGTTTAGAATGGATAGGGGAGGGATTAGAATGGATAGGGGAAGGTTTAGAATGGATAGGGGAAGGTTTAGAATGGATAGGGGAGGGTTTAGAATGGATAGGGGAGGGTTTAGAATGGATAGGGGAAGGTTTAGAATGGATAGGGTTAAGTTTAGAATGGATAGGGGAGGGATTAGAATGGATAGGGGAGGGTTTAGAATGGATAGGGGAAAGTTTAGAATGAATAGGGGAGGGATTAGAATGGATAGGGGAAGGTTTAGAATGGATAGGGGAAGGTTTAGAATGGATAGGGGAGGGATTAGAATGGATAGGGGAGGGTTTAGAATGGATAGGGGAAGGTTTAGAATGGATAGGGGAAGGTTTAGAATGGATAGGGGAAGGTTTAGAATGGATAGGGGAAAGTTTAGAATGGATAGGGGAGGGATTAGAATGGATAGGGGAAAGTTTAGAATGAATAGGGGAGGGATTAGAATGGATAGGGGAAGGTTTAGAATGGATAGGGGAAGGTTTAGAATGGATAGGGGAGGGATTAGAATGGATAGGGGAGGGTTTAGAATGGATAGAGGAAAGTTTAGAATGAATAGGGGAGGGATTAGAATGGATAGGGGAAGGTTTAGAATGGATAGGGGAAGGTTTAGAATGGATAGGGGAGGGATTAGAATGGATAGGGGAAGGTTTAGAATGGATAGGGGAAGGTTTAGAATGGATAGGGGAGGGTTAGAATGGATAGGGGAAGTTTTAGAATGGATAGGGGAGGGTTAGAATGGATAGGGGAAGGTTTAGAATGGATAGGGGAGGGTTAGAATGGATAGGGGAAGGTTTATAATGGATAGGGGAAGGTTTAGAATGGATAGGGGAGGGATTAGAATGGATAGGGGAGGGATTAGAATGGATAGGGGAAGGTTTAGAATGGATAGGGGAAGGTTTAGAATGGATAGGGGAGGGATTAGAATGGATAGGAGAAAGTTTAGAATGGATAGGGGAGGGTTTAGAATGGATAGGGGAAGGTTTAGAATGGATAGGGGAGGGATTAGAATGGATAGGGGAAGGTTTAGAATGGATAGGGGAGGGTTAGAATGGATGGGGGAAGGTTTAGAATGGATAGGGGAGGGTTAGAATGGATGGGGAGGGTTTAGAATGGATGGGAAGGGTTTAGAATGGATAGGGGAAGGTTTAGAATGGATAGGGGAAGGTTTAGAATGGATGGGGAGGGTTTAGAATGGATGGGGGAGGGTTAGAATGGATAGGGGAGGGTTAGAATGGATGGGGAGGGTTTAGAATGGATAGGGGAAAGTTTAGAATGGATAGGGGAGGGTTTAGAATGGATAGGGGAAGGTTTAGAATGGATAGGGGAGGGATTAGAATGGATAGGGGAAGGTTTAGAATGGATAGGGGAGGGTTAGAATGGATGGGGGAAGGTTTAGAATGGATAGGGGAGGGTTAGAATGGATGGGGAGGGTTTAGAATGGATGGGAAGGGTTTAGAATGGATAGGGGAGGGTTAGAATGGATAGGGGAAGGTTTAGAATGGATGGGGAGGGTTTAGAATGGATGGGGAGGGTTTAGAATGGATAGGGGAAGGATTAGAATGGATAGGGGAGGGTTAGAATGGATGGGGAGGGTTTAGAATGGATGGGGAGGGTTTAGAATGGATAAGGGATGGTTTAGAATGGATGGGAGATAGTTTAAAATAGATGGGGGAGGTTTACAATGGACGGGGGAGGTTTACAATGGATGGGGGAGGTTTACAATGGATAGCGGAAATTTATAGTGGATGGGGGGGGCGGGGTGTTAGAGTAGATAAGTGTGGGGTTTAGAATGAATATGGCTGGGGTGTGGGTTTGGAATGGGACTAGCTCAATGGGCAACTATTCCAGAATGGACGAGTTGTGTTAAAGGGTCTGTTTCTGTGCTGTATTACTCCATGGCTCTATAAATGTTCACAGAATTTGCTTTCTCTTATCCTGAGTGATCTCCCTCTCAATGCCAAAGTGAAGCTTGTTTCTGGACACTTGTCAGCTGATCACCCTCCCTGTAGCTCCGACAAAGCATCCTCACCATCAGACCGAGCTTCCAGAGCCTCCTGTCTCCAAACTGTCCTGTTTTCCTGGATTTCTCTCCCTGATGTTGCCCATAGTTCCTGGATTTCTCTCCCTGATGTTGCCCATAGTTCCTGGATTTCTGCACTAGCTCAGGTTTTGCCAGTTTCGCTTCACTTTCTGACTCGTGCCTGCACAATATCCCATCGGAGGCTATGCTTGAAGCTGTTGTGTTTCCATGCCAACTGTGGAATTGATCCAAATCCTTACTGCAGAATTCTCCACTGTTTATGCTTTCAGTTCAACATTCACTCCCCCGTGCCCCCGGCCATTCGGACTACATGCAGGCTCTTGGTCGCCTCACCTGCACGGACTGTTCGGGGCCCTGAATGGTGGTGAGAAAGGGGGCATATGAGCAGGTGTAGCACTTGTTCCATTTGCAAGGTTAAGTGCCAGGAGTGTGGAGGAAGAATGGATGCATTAGTGATAATTTTTCAAAACTCGTTAGATTCTGGACTAGTTCCTGAGGATTGAAGGGTGGCTAATGTAACCCCACTTTTTAAAAAAGGAGGGAGAGAGAAACCGGGGAATTATAGACCGGTTAGCCTAACGTCGGTGGTGGGGAAACTGCTGGAGTCAGTTATCAAAGATGTGATAACAGCACATTTGGAAAGCGGTGAGATCATCAGACAAAGTCAGCATGGATTTGTGAAAGGAAAATCATGTCTGACGAATCTCATAGAATTTTTTGAGGATGTAACTAGTAGAGTGGATAGGGGAGAACCAGTGGATGTGGTATATTTGGATTTTCAAAAGGCTTTTGACAAGGTCCCACACAGGAGATTAGTGTGCAAACTAAAAGCACATGGTATTGGGGGTAAGGTATTGGTGTGGGTGGAGAATTGGTTAGCAGACAGGAAGCAAAGAGTGGGAATAAACGGGACCTTTTCAGAATGGCAGGCAGTGACTAGTGGGGTACCGCAAGGCTCAGTGCTGGGACCCCAGTTGTTTACAATATATATTAATGACTTAGATGAGGGAATTAAATGCAGCATCTCCAAGTTTGCGGATGACACGAAGCTGGGCAGCAGTGTTAGCTGTGAGGAGGATGCTAAGAGGATGCAGGGTGACTTGGATAGGTTGGGTGAGTGGGCAAATTCATGGCAGATGCAATTTAATGTGGATAAATGTGAAGTTATCCACTTTGGTGGCAAAAATAGGAAAACAGATTATTATCTGAATGGTGGCCGATTAGGAAAAGGGGAGGTGCAACGAGACCTGGGTGTCATTATACACCAGTCATTGAAAGTGGGCATGCAGGTACAGCAGGCGGTGAAAAAAGCAAATGGTATGCTGGCATTTATAGCGAGAGGATTCGAGTACAGGAGCAGGGAGGTACTACTGCAGTTGTACAAGGCCTTGGTGAGACCACACCTGGAGTATTGTGTGCAGTTTTGGTCCCCTAATCTGAGGAAAGACATCCTTGCCATAGAGGGAGTACAAAGAAGGTTCACCAGATTGATTCCTGGAAAGGCAGGACTTTCATGTGAAGAAAGACTGGATGAACTAGGCTTGTACTCGTTGGAATTTAGAAGATTGAGGGGGGATCTGATTGAAATGTATAAAATCCTAAAGGGATTGGACAGGCTAGATGCAGGAAGATTGTTCCCGATGTTGGGGAAGTCCAGAACAAGAGGTCACAGTTTGAGGATAAGGGGGAAGCCTTTTAGGACTGAGATTAGGAAAAAACTTCTTCACACAGAGAGTGGTGAATCTGTGGAATTCTCTGCCACAGGAAACAGTTGAGGCCAGTTCATTGGCTATATTTAAGAGGGAGTTAGATATGGCCCTTGTGGCTATGGGGATCAGGGGGTATGGAGGGAAGGCTGGTGCAGGGTTCTGAGTTGGATGATCAGCCATGATCATAATAAATGGCGGTGCAGGCTCGAAGGGCCGAATGGCCTACTCCTGCACCTATTTTCTATGTTTCTATGTTTCTATGGACAAGGGAGTCACGTCGGGTGCGGTCTCTGTGGAAAGCAGAAAGTGGGGGGCGGGGGGGGCGGAGGGAAAGATGTGCTTGGTGGTGGGATCCTGTTGGAGATAGCGGAAGTTATGAAGAATTATGTGCTGGACGTAGAGGTTGGTGGGGTGGTTAGTGAGGACAAAAGAAACCGTATCCCTGGTGATGTGGCGGGAGAATGGTGTGAGGGCAGACATGCACGAAATGGAAGAGATGCGGGTAAGGGCAGCATTGATGGTGGAGGAAGGGAAGCCCCTTTCTTTGAAGGAGGAGGACATCTCCTTAATTCTGGAATGAAAGGCCTCACCCTGAAAGCAGGTGCGGCAGAGACAGAGGAATTGAGAGAAGGGGATGGCATTTTTATAAGTAACAGGGTGGGAAGAGGTATAGTCCGGGTAGCTGTGAGAATCAATAGGTTTATAATAGACTTCAGTAGATAATTGTCTTCAGAGATAGAGACAGAGAGAATGAATTGTAGAGTCCTTGAATTACGAGTCCATGGATTACGGAATCAGCTCAGAGTTGAAGTGAATGAAGCTGGTCATGTCGGTTCAGGAGCCTGATAATTGTAGGGTAATAGCTGTTCCTGATCCTGTGCTGTGGGACCTAAGCTCCTATACCTCCCGCCTGATGGTAGCAGCAAGAAGAGAGCATGACCTGGACGGTGGGGATCCTTGATGATGGCTACTGCTTTCTTGTGGCAACACTTCTTGTAAATGTGCTCAGGGGTGGAGAGGGCTTTGCCTGTGATGGACTGGGCTGTGTCCACCACTTTCTGTGGACTTTTCTATTCCTGGGAATTGGTGTTTCCATACCAGGCCATGATGCAACCAGTTATGATACTCTCCACTCTGCATCTAGAAAAGTTTGTCAAAGTTTTAGCTCAGGTGCAAATGCCGCTCCCAGGTCAAACTCTGGCATGCCTCAGCCATTCCTGCATTGTCCTTTGGTATCCGTCACTCACTTTTGCTGCATTTGGATCTTGTTGTGCGCAGTTACTCACTGGATTTCCCCACCCCTCGGCAGAGACCGTGCTCTACCTTGGCTTTGAAATGCTGTGGACGTGCAGCTATTGTGAAAGATTGCTGGAGAAACACAGATGTTTCTCTTTCTTAAACATCCCCCAGAAGGATGCACTTTCCTTCTCACTTGTTCCAGGCCTGAGAAATATTCCAGACCTCCAGGCCAGGCCTAGCCACTCCCTGTGAGCTCTCTTCTGGTCTGAAGGTTTGTGAGTTAGGTATGGTCACTCATTCACACACATTGGCTATGCTGAGGTTGGGTTTGGATTGGCTGTGATGCAGTTGGGTTTGGATTGGCTATGGTGTGGTTGGGTTTGGATTGGTGTTGGTTGGGTTGGGTTTGGATAGGTGGTGTTGAGGTTGGGTTTGGATTGGTGTTGGTTGGGTTGGCTTTGGATTGGCTGTAGTATGGTTGAATGTGGTTTGGCTATGGTGCGGTTGGGCATGGATTGGTAGTGTTGAGGTTGGGTTTGGATGGGTTTGGATTTGTTGCGGACAGGTTGGGTTTCGATTGTCTATGGTTGGGTTGAGTTTGTATTGGTTAAGATCAGGTTGTGTTTGGATTGTCTATGGTTGGGTTGGGTTTGTATTGGCTCAGATCAGGTCAGGTTTGGATTGGTTATGGTTGTTTAAGTTGGGTTTGGTTTGGCCCTGACCAGGCTGAGTTCCAGTCAGGTTGGGATTTACTTTTATATCCAAGTAGCTGCCTACCTCATCCCCTTCCTCATGATGGAGACTATGATTCCAAACCGACCCATGGACTCCCAGGCCTCAGGGAGTTAAATAGACATGTAAAACAGACCCAACATCAAAAGCCCAGCCAGGGACTCAACATTGCTTCTGATGGCGGAACACAATTTTAAACATTAGTTTTAGTTGTTACATGTACTATACATCAGAACATTGACACAAAGAGTTAAATGAATCATTTGCATCAACGACAACACAGCCCATGTGGTGTGATCATCCTTTTCTTCTGAGTCACAGCCTAGGGGTGCCCAGGGACTGGTGACCTCATGCTGTGTGTGTACATAATGGCAGCTGTGTTGTTACAGGCCACATCGCACCCGTGCAAGCTGAGGCTCGTCGCTGACTGAAGGTCACGGTGAAACAACCCTGTGGGGCAGCACAGTGGCATGACGCTGTACGGCACCAGTTGTAAAATCAGGGCTCCGTCCTCACCAATACCTGTCAGAAGTTTGTACGTTCTCCCCAGGACTGTGTTGGTTTCTTCCAGGTGCTCTGGTGTCCTCCCACAGTCCAAACACATGCGGGTCGGTAGTTTAATTGGTCACATGGATGTGATTGGGCGAAATGTGCTCATTGGCCCGGAAGGGCCTGTTATTGCACTGTAGATCTAAATGTATGTATGTATGTATCTATCTATCTATCGATTAAGATACAGAATGGAATAGGCCCTTCCAGCCCTTCGAGCCACACCGCCCAGCAACCACCCAATTTAATCCAAAGGGACCATTTTCACAGCTGATTAACCCACCGACCAGTACGCCCTGGGACTGAGGGAGGAAACCCATGCGGTTACGGGGAGAGCATACAAACTCTTTAAAGGCAACAGTGAGAAATGAACCTGGTCGCCTGTACTGTACAGTGTCGTGCTAACGACCATGCTTCTGTGCCTCCCCAGAAAAACAGATCCCACATCAAAAGCTCATCCTGGGGCTCAACATCTCTTCCGATGTGCGGCTTGGGGAACACAACCTCAGAGTCTAGCTTTATTGGGCACATGTGCATCGCAACGTCGAAACATTCAGTGAAATACATCACTTGCGTCAATGACCAACGCGGCCCATGTTTGTGCTATGGGCAGCCCACAGGTTGTTGCCACACTTCTGGTGCCCACATAGCATGCCCACAACTGACTAACCCTAATTCGTTCATCTTTGGAACGTGGGAGTGCCCGGAGGAAACCCACGCTGTCACAGGGAGAACATACAAACTCCTTACAGGCAGCAGTGGGAATTGAACCCGGGTCACTGGCGTTGTAAATCGTTATACTAACCACTGTACTACCGTGCTGCCCCCGTGCTGAGCCATACCATTGCCTTTGGTGCTTTTTATATTCTTCCTTATGTTATTACACTGTGCCCCTCCCTCAGGCCCACCTTCGTCTGGCTGTGGAATTTTACCACATTCCACTTTTTTCGTGGCAAAGTGCTCCATGAACATGGAGGATGTGAAAGGCACTCTGTGGCTGTGAATTTTCTTTGCAGATCAGCGTTAAATTCATCTTCCCACCGTGTTGCTAAGGTTAGGGGTGACGAGCGGGCCACGATGGACCGGAACAATTTTGAGATGGAGGTCCATAAGATTGTAAGATTTAGGAGCAGAATTAGGCCATTCAGCCCATTGAGTCTGCTCCATCATTCAATCATGGCTGATTTATTATCCCTCTTATCCCCATTTTCTTACCTTCTCCCCATAACCTTTGACACCCCTACTCATCAGGACTCTATCGACATCCACTTTGAATAACCCAATGGCTTGGCTCTGCAGCCGTCTGTGGCAATGAATTGCACAGATTCACCACTTTCTAGCTAAAGAAATTCCTCCTCATCTCTTTTCTGAAAGGATACCCTTGTATTCTGAGACTTGCCTTCTGCTCCAAGACTCTCCCACCGTTGGGAACGTCCTCCCCACATCCCCCCACTCTATCTTAGTCTTTCAGTATTTGATAGGTTTTAATTAGATTCCCCTCATTCTTCTAAACTCCAGCGAATACAGACCCAGAGCCATCAAATGCTCCTCAGACATTAACCCTTTAGTTCAGTCTGCACGAGTGTGGTAGGAGGTGGTGGAGTGAAGCTGGGTGTCCTGAAGAACAGTGAGGAGCTCCAAGCCTGCTGGCCATCATTGGGACATCCGAAATCTCTGGCTCTCAAACAAGAACACAAGAAAATGTGAGGAGGTATGGGCCAATTGGCCCCTGAAACCTATCTCACTATTCAACACAATCATGGCTAGTCAATTCCTCATCTGTGCAAGTTCATCATCACCCTCATTCCTTGATCTATCAAATACTTATCTATCTCCACCTTAAATGGTCCAGGGTCCACCACTCTCTGGGGGGAATTCTACAGGTTCACCATCCTCCAAGCGGAGGAATTCTGCCGACCTCAGTTTTGAATGGCGTGCCCCTTACCTTGTAATTGTGTCCCCTCACTTATGACTTGGTATTAGTTTTCCCCTTCAGGAAGTCTGGTTTTTGAAATTCCTCATATCGGTGATTAATTTCTAACTGTACACAGAACACGAAGCAGTACAGCACAGGAAAAGGCCTTCAGCCCACCATGAACCTAGTAATAACCTAGTAATCGAACACCTAAGCCCCTTGCCTACCCAATGTCCATAGCCCTCCTTTGTCTGCATACTCATGTGTCGATCTAAAAGCCTCTGAAATGCCTCTATTGCATTTGCTCCTCTAGCACCCTGGCAGCATAGTCCAGGCACACACCGCTCTCTGTGTAAAAAAAACTTGCCCCTCACATCTTCTTTCAACTTACCCCCTCTCACTTGAAATGCACGCCCTTTGCTATTAGACATTTTGACCTTGAGAAAAAGATATGTCTGTCTATTCTATCTATGCCTCTCGTTATCTTATTAACATTATCAGGTCTCCTCTCAGTCTGGCCGCTCCAGAGAAAGCAACCCAACTTTGTCCAACCTCAAACAACAGGAATTCTGCAGATGCTGGAAATTCAAGCAACACACATCAAAGTTGCTGGTGAACGCAGCAGGCCAGGCAGCATCTCTAGGAAGAGGTGCAGTCGACGTTTCAGGCCGAGACCCCTCCTTGTGGCACTTGCCCTTCAATCCAGGCAACAACCTGGGTGAGTCTCCTCTGCGCCCTCTCCACGTTCTTCCCATAATGGGGCAACCAGAAATGAATGCAATATTGCAGATGTGACCTATCTAGCTACATAACACAAGAACATAAGAAACAGGAGCAGGAGTCGGCCACCTGGCCTGTCGAGCCTGCTCCACCATTCAATAAAATCATGGCTGATCTGGCCATGGACTCATCTCCACCTGCCTGCCTTTTCCCCATAACCCTTCATTCCCTTACTGTGTAACATCATAACTTCCCAAGTCTAGAATGGCAAACAAAGGCAGGCAGGCATGCCGTGTGCCTTCTCTTCCACCTTTTCTCCTGTGCAGACACTTACAAGGAGCTACGGATCTGGTCCCTCCGAACACCAACAATGTTAAGGATTCATTAGCCCACAGAAAGTGATGGTTCCAGCCCAGTCCATCACAGCCAAAGCCCTCCCCATCACTGAACACATTTTCATGGACAGCTGCCACAAGACTGCAGCATCCATCATCAAGGACCCCCCCGTCCAGGCCATGCTCTCTTCTTGCCATTACCATCGGCCAGGAGGTGCAGGAGCCTTAGATCCCACACCACAATGTTCAGGAACAGTTATTACCCAACAATCATCAGGCTCCTGAACCAGTGCGGATAATTTCACTCACCTCAACTCTGAACTGACTCCACAACCTATGGATCCACTTTCAAGGACTCTACAACTCAGTATTATTTACTTACTTTTTATTGACTTTTTGCATGATCTGTCCTCTTTTGCACATTGGATGTTTGTCAGCCTTTGTTAAGTATAGTTTTTTTCATAAATTCTAGTGTATTTCCTTAATTTCCTATAAATGCCTGCAAGAAAATGAATCTGAAGGGAGTACATAGTAACTTATACATACTTTGATAATAAATTTACTTTGAACTTTGATTAATGTACTGTCCCTTTACATTTGATCTTCCTGAGTGCAACACCTCACTTTTGGCTGGATTAAACTCCATCTGTTATTTCTCTGTCCAAATTTGCAGCTGATCTATATCCTGCTGTATCCTTTGGCAGTAGAACAGTTTTCCATTGAGTCACAGAGCACTACAGCACAGAAACAGGCCCTTCAGCCCATCTAGTCTGTGCCAAACTGTAACTTTACCTAGTCCCATCCACCAGCACATGAAATATAGGCCTCCATACCCATCATCCCTGTGTTTTTCAAAATTTCTCTAAAATGTTGAAATTGAACTCATATCCACACTTCCATTGGCAGCTCGTCCAACACTCTGACCACCTTCTAAGTGAAATTCCCCTATATCCCTTTAAAAATTTACTTTTCATGTTTAACCTATGACCTCTAGTTCTAGTCTCACCTAATCTCAGAGGGAAAAACTTGCTTGCATTTACCCTATGTAAACTCCTCATAATTTTGTATACCTCAATCAAATCTCCTCTCATTCCCCTACGTTCCAGAATCAAATCTCCTGTCATTCTCCTACGTTCCAGAGAATAAAGTCCAAACCTGTTCAACCTTTCCCTGTAACTCAGGTCTCAGCAACATCCTTGTACATTTTCTCTATACTCTTTCAATCTCTCTTGTAGGTGGGTGGCCACAACAACATGCAAAACTCCAAATTAAGCCTCAGCAACATCTTATAAAACTTCAAATTCATATTCTTTTCCAGCTGACCATATTTTACCTCAGGGCTCCAGGCTATAGAGTTGTGCCATTCCCACCTGAAGCAACGGGTGCCCGTGCGTGTCATGGAGTCAGACAGCACAGAAACGGGCTCCTTGCCCTCCCCACCCATCTGACTGCCAAGTGCCTTCTACACTAATCCCAGTTGCCAGCACTTAATCCGTATCCTTCTACACCTTGGTGATTCAAGTGCTTGTCCAGATTCTTCTTAACTGTGAGAGCCTCTACCACCTGCTCCGGTATACCATTCAATATAATCACCACACTTTGGGTAAAAGAATTCTTCCTGAACACAGAACACCTAGCCCAGCACAGGCCCTTCAGCCTACAATGTTGTACTGACCTTCTAACCTACTCTATGATCAATCTAACCCTTCCCTCCTAAATATCCCTTTTTCTATCGTTCATGTGCCTATCAAAGACCTTCTTAAATGTCCTTAATATATCTGCCTCTATCACTACCCTGGCATCTTGTTCCCATTCTCTGTGTAAAAAACCTACCTCTGAATCCCCCTCTATTCTTTCCTCCAATCAATTTAAAATTATGCCCTCTTGTATTTGCCATTTCCACTCTGGGGAAAAAAAATCTCTGACTGTCCACTCTATCTATGCCTCTTTTCATCTTGTACACCCCTATCAAGTCACCACTCATCCTCCTTGGCTCTGAAGAGGTAAACCCTAGCTCACTCAGCCTTTCTTCATAGACGTGCTCTCTAATCCAGGCAGCATCCTGGTAAATCTCCTCTGCACCATCTCTAAAGCTTCCACATCCTTCCCGAACAGAAATGAACACAATATTAGAAATATGGCAAGCCATCACCTCTCTATTTTCTCTCTTTCACTTTATCTCCTTACCTGCCCATCACCTCCCTCTGGTGCTCCTCCCCCTTTTTTCTTTCTTCCAGGTCTTCTGTTCTCTCCTATCAGACTCCCCCTTCTCCAGCTGTGTGTCTCTTTCACCAATCAACTTCCCAGCTCTTTACTTCACCCCTCCCCCTCCCAGTTTTACCTATCATCTTGTGTCTCTTCCTCGACTCCCCCCACCTTCTAACTCGGACTCCTCATCTTTCCTTCTCCAGTCCTGCTGAAGGGTCTCGGCCCAAAACGTTGTCTGTACTCTCTTCCATAGATGCTGTGTGACCTGCTGAGTTCCTCCGCATTTTGTGTGTGTGGCATAATTTCGCTTGTTCCATCACTGTAGAGTTTCCACAACCTACGGACTCATTTTCAAGGACTTAATATTTATTGCTTATTTATTTGTTTATTTATTCATTTCTTTTTTGTATTTGCACAGTTTGTTGTCTTTTGCACAGTTGTTGTTTGTCCGTCCTGTTGGTGCGGTCTTTCATTGATTCTATTATGGTTCTTGGATTTACTGAGTATGCCTGCACGAAAACGAATCTCAGGGTTATATATGGTAAAATATATACTTTGATAATAAATTTACATTGTACTTTGAAGATCCCTCTGTTCCTCCCTGCTGCTAAGAATCCTGCCATTATCCCTGCATTCTTCCTTCCAAAGTGTATCAGTTCACACTTTTCTGCATTAAACTCCATCTGCCAGTTCTTAGCCCAGCTCTACATCCTGTCAATGTCCCATTGTAACCTTCAACAACCTTCTACACTGTCCACAATCCTACCAACCTTCATGTCATCTGCAAACTTACCTACCCACACTTCCTCATCTAAGTCATTCATAAAAATCACAAGGAGTATGGGTCTCAGAACAGATCCCTTGGGACTCCACTGGTCACTGACCTCCAGACACAATACACTCCTGCTACTTCATAGAGATGAAGCGTATATGCTTCAGGTAAGTCTAAGAAGGGTAACAAGACAGTGGTTACTTGTGCTTTCCTGGATTAAGTGCTCTGCACAGTGAGCCTCATGGGGAAGCTCACTCTAACAGGAAATAGATCACGCATTCTCTTACACACCAGGGGTCAAGAGAAGATCGTGAGTAGCTACATCGTTTCAGGATTGGAAGTGACTGGGTTAGATAGTGTGAACTGCCTAACATCTATACATGGGAAAGTATGCTTGTCCACAAAGAGAAAATTCATTATCAGAGGAATATTTAGGAATAGTCTCACCTGAAGCATCTTCATTTGCCAGAGATTGATTCAGAAATTGAGCTGCTGATAGGAACAAATGTGTCTAAAGCACTGGAGCTGTTGCAAGTGATTCACAATGTTAATGATGGACCCTATGCAATTAGAACAATGTTGGGTTGGATTGTGAATGGACTATGGAAAAGAGGTAATGGTGATGGAAAAGACTGGGCATAGCCGGAGCTGACATTTAACAGGATCTCAGTTTTGAACTTGGAAGAGCTTTGGCAGTGGCAATTCAAGTCAGACTTGCCTTAATGCTGTCAGGAGGGACAACCTGGTTTGTCAAGAGAAGATCACAAGTTCATGGAGCTGGTGGATAGTCACTACCAGATTAGTTTACCTCTGAAAAAGAATGATGTTAACATGCCTAATAACAGGAAGGTTGCTGAGCGGAGTGCTTTGAATCTAAGGAAGAGGTTCAAGAAGGATTTGTAATTTCATGCTGACTAAACAGCTTTCATAAACGGTGTCAACTCCAAAGGTTATGCTGAAAGAGCATCCACATAACCTGGATCTGGAATGCAGTGATGGTGTATTCCACATCATGGTGTTTATCACCCCAGAAAAGAGAAACTTCTGTGCTGTGCTTGACTGTGGAGCCACTTAATGCTCAGTTGTTACAAGAATGAAATCTTACTCGTTCGTTGATTGGAGTCATAACCAGATCCAGAAAAGAAGCAGTGGTGATTACGGCAGATATTATGTGAATGTTTCATCAGGTTAAAGTACCAGTGGAAGATGCAGACCTACTTGGTTTTCCCTGATGGTCTTATGATGACCTCAGCCAAGATGTGGTGAACTTTAAAATGGTGGTACATCTCTTTGGAACAACTTCATCACCGCGTTTTGCCAATTTTGCTCTTAGGAGGTGGGCAGAAGACAGTGAAAAACAATTTAGCCGTGAGATGGTGGATGAGGTTTTGCTTTGTTTCCTTGTTGATGACTGTCTAATATCAGTGTCCTCTGAGGAAGAAGTAGTGTCTCTCTATCATGACCTTGAATCCATTTGTGTCAAAGGCAGTTTTCGACTCATGAAGTGGATAGGTGACATACAAAGTGTGCTATCTGTACTACCAGAAGAGCAGAGAGCCAAAGACATGAAGGATTTGGACTTGGATCAAGATATGCCTTTGGTGACAGGGTACTGGGTGTGCAATGGTGCATTCAGTCTGATACTTTCAAGTTTAAGATTATGATCCAAGATAAACCACTCACCAGAAGTGGGGGAAGTCCCCCTCATAGTTAGTTCCATCCATGACCCCTCAGGAATTTTGAGTCCTGTAGGTGTTATCTGTTAAGAAGATCCTACAAGACCTATGTATGTAAGAAAAGGCTTGTTTGGGATGATGCTGTAGTTGCTCATGAGTAGACAAGTTGGCTGGAGAACTTTGTCATTTGGAAGACTGAGGTTGCTAGATGTTTGAAAACCTTGCATTTTGGTGAAGTTACTGTTGCACAGTTACATCGCTTCACAGACGTGAGTGGAGATCGCTACAGAGTAATGACCTACCTATTGTTGCATGACCTATGTTCACAGGTGCACAGTGCTTTTATCTTGGGAAAATCCAGGGTAGCTCCGTTGAAGTCAGTTTCCATTCCTATGAAGCTCATTGCTGCTGTGATGGCAATCCAGATTGATACATGGTGGAGGCACATGCAGCTTCAGGACTCCGTTTTTTGGACTGATAGTACTTCTGTGCTGAAATATATCAATAATGAAATTTCCAGCTTCCGAATATTTTTCGCTAATAGAGATTCAGAAATCCTTAAGGTCTCACAGGTATCTCAATGGAATTATGTGAATACTTCAAGCAATCCAGCAGATGTGAACTCCAGAGAGTAGCATCTTTAGACACAGGTTCCTTTGTTAATGCACTTCGATGCATTGTAGCAAGATGAGGACAGGTTCGTGAACTGTGCTCTGATAATGTGACAAACTCTGACTAAACCCCTTGGCTGGCTCACATCATGGAGGAGCATGGGAGAGATTGATCAAGTTGGTAAGAAAAGTTTTCAATTCCGTCATGAAGGTGCAGAACCTTGACAATCTTCTCACAGTTCTTTGTGAAGTAGAGACTATTACCAATGGTAATCCAATTACTAAAAAATCAATGACTTGGAAGTGTTAACACCCAACCGTCTGTTGTTTCTGAAGACCTCACCATCCTTACCATCAGGAGAGTTGCAAATGGAGGATGTTTATGTGCGTTGTAGATGGAAGCAAGGCCAACACATGTCAAACTTGTTTTGGAAAAAGTGAGTCAAGGAGTATTACCCCTGCTCTCAGAAATGATCGTGTATAAGATGCAATTTCCTGCCAGGAGATATTGTGCTTACAGTTGATGACACAGTGCATTGAAACTTATGGATCAGCGGAAGAATCATTTAAGTTTTTCCAGACAGAAGAGGATTTGTGCGACAAGATCAGGACCAGCTGTTTGGATCTGAAGGTACGTCATACAGGATAACTCCCCGTGCTAGGTCTCTAACAGTGGTATTGGTTCGTTCAGCTGGCCGCTACAGTTGTCAAACAAAGAAGTATCACACCTGGCTGACTCGAACTTTGCCTTCTGTGGACAAGCTGATTCTGAATTCACACAGCCAGGTTTCCCAGAGTCCTATGCCTCCTGACTTTCTGAATGAGTCTACCATGGGGAAACAAAGTCAAATGCCTTAGCAAAATCCATACACACCACATCCACTGCTCTGCCTTCATCACTGTGCTTTGTCACATCCTCAAAAAATTCAGTCATGCTCCAGAGGCACGATCTACCCCTCACAAAGAACGGCCATGGAGTACAAGTTCTCTGGAAGTCGTGGGCAGTGAAGAAAGTGTTTAGCATGCTGTCCATCAGACAGGGCACTGAGTATAAGAGTGGGGACATCACCTTGCAGTTCTTCAAAACATTTGGTGAGGCATTGTGTACATTCTTGGTCTCCCTATTTTGGGAAAGACATCTTTAAGCCGGAAAGAGTGCAAAGAAGATTTACAAGAGTTTTACTGGGACTTGAGAGATTGGATTATATGGTAAGGCTGGACAAGATAGGACTTCATTCCTTGAAATGTAGGGTTGAGCTTATATAGTTGTATGAAATTAAGAGAGACATAGACAGGGTAAGTACAGTCTTTTTCCCAAGGAAAGGGAACTAAAACCTAGAAGTTTATGGTGAGAGGGGAAAGATCTAAAAGTTAGAGGTGACGGGGGGGGGGGGGGGAAGAGGGTGATCAGTATGTATATGCAATGAGCTGCCAGAGGAAGTGGTTGAGGCAGCTACACTTACAACATGGGAGCAGAATTATGCCACTTGGCTCCACCAGTTCCACCATGGCTGATTTATTTTCCCTCTCAACCCCATTCCCCAGCCTTCTGCTTACTAATCAAGAACCCATCAACCTTCACTTTAAATATACCCAGTCACCTGGCCTTTGTGGCAATGACTTACACAGATTCGCCCACTCTGGCTGAAGAAATTCCTCCTCATATATTTAGACACCTACGCGGATAGGAAAGGTTTAGAGGGATTTGGGTCAAACGCAGGCAAATGGGACTAGCTCAGGGAGGCATCTTGGTCAGCCCGGGCGAGCTGGGCCGAACAGCCTGTATTACTCTGGGACTCCACCGTGTCTCTCTGTCGTAAATAAACATTCTCCCAGTAACCGGCCCGCGGGGAAAAGTTCTCCCCGGATTGATTTGGGATTGTGCTGTGTTTACGGCGCCTGTTTTCCCGACCCCGGGACGAGAACTGCCCAGTTTGAGGGAAGGGGGCGGGAAAAGCACTCTCCCTGCCGCTGATGGGCTGGCTCCGCTGTGTTTTTCCCAGGAATGGGTAGCCGCAGGGAAGGGGGCGGGGGCCGAGGCCGGGCTTCAGTGCCGGAATACCTGGTGTGAGCAGGACTTCAGTGGAGGGAGGGAAGGAGGCGGAGGAAATGATAAGGGCTAGCAGCATTGCACCAAGCGGACGAACCATTCCCCCCCGCTGCCGGGCGCTGCATCTTCCCAAAGAAGGCACCAGTTATGTGACGCCTTTTGATTACAGCAAACACTCAGTGTGTGCATGTGTTTGTCAGTGTGTCGGTGATCTACCGGGACACACAAACACACACACACGGAGACACGCCGAAGAGGGTGACTGCGAAAGGCTGTAGACTGCATCTCCTCCCGTCTCTCTCCTCGGCCGGTCAGTGGTATGCGGGCTGCACTCGCTCGGATTCTGCCCTTGAGCCGGGATCAGGATGAAGAAACATTCGGCCAGGGTCGCCCCCCTCACCGCCTGCAACAGTCCGGTGCTGACCCTCACTGAGGTGAAAGGTTTGTAGCCAGAATTACAATGGTGTTGAGGATAGCGTGAAGCAGCCGAGGGGGTGGCTGAGGGTTCATCAGCGTTTATGTCTGAGGTCACAGATAAACAATAGCGTTAGGGGTGATGAGCGAATGTTCTTTCGAGTTAGGAGCAGTTTCAGTCCAACTCTTGAGTCCAGCTCTGCAAGAATGCCATTATTATGGTAATATCACGGCGATCGCGTTTAATAAGGCATTTCATTCTGTGTTTCACGCACCGATACTGCGATAACTCAAAGCATTAATTTGCAGATGAACAGTTCCAATAATCCCAGCAATCACATTATTATAGTGATGCTCCCGGATTTAATGTTATTATGTTACAACGTTTTAACATGTAGTACTAATTAATATGTATTACTGTTAATCTGTGCAACTATGATAAGATTAACATGAAAAATAGAGTTCTCATGCAAAGCATTAACCTGTGATTTTTTTTACATATGGCAATGAGAAAACAAGTTGATCGGTGATATAAAGTTGTGACAATTCATTAACATTTTGATACAATGCTATTAAACATTGATCTTTAAGTATGTCGCTATTAACATAAAATCGATCACATGTAAATGTGTTGGAAACAGATTGATATACAGAATACTCTGAGGCAAATATGCAACACACTGATACTATGATACATCAGAGAGTCTGACAATCTGCTACTAAGATGTGAAACAGTCTGGTAATACTGCGTTTGCCGGGAATATTCTGGTAAAAATGCCTAATGCTGTGACCATGTCAATCAGTCAGAGTGATAACCAGTGTGACTATGATTCTAATATATCTATCAGTGATATTGATATGTAGAGCACAGCACGGAATCAGGACCTTCAGCCCATCTCGTCTGTGCTAACTAATCAACGAATTTAACAGGTGCACCACACTTGATGTTACATATACAGTGTATGACAAACACATTGTAGCAATGATATTAATATGTATGAGATACACTGTTATAATCAACAATTATAACAGCAGTACTAAAAAACAAGTTTATGACAAGACATTTATGACAGAACATAGAACAATACGACACCGTTCAGATCCTTTGCCCACGATGTTGTGCTGACCTATAAAAACCACTCCACGATCAACCTAACACTTCCCACCTACACAGCACATAACCCTTCATTATTCTTCCATCCGTGTGTCTATCTAAGAATCTCGTAAATGCCCCTAATGTATCTCCTTCTACCACCACCCTCAGCAGTGCATTCCAGACACTTACCACTCTCTGTGTGAAAAAAAACTACTCCCAACACCCCCCTCCCCCGGGAAAAAGTTGCTGGTTGTTCACTCTATGTCACTCATATACTTCTGTCAAGTTGTTTCTCATCCCCCATTGCTCCAAAGAAGAAATCCTTAGCCTGCTCAACCATTCCTCATAAGACATGGTCTCTAATTCAGGCAGCATCCTGTAAATCTCCTTTGCACCCTCTCTAAAATTTCCACACCCTATAACGAGGTAACCAGAACTGAACACAGGAAGTGAGGTCTAACCAGAGTTTCATAGAACTGCAACATTACCTTGTAACTCTTGAACTCAATTCCTTGAGAAGTGAAAGAAGGCACACCAGACACCTTCTTAACCACCCTATCAATTTGCACGGCAACTTTAAAGGATTATGGATGTGAACCCCTAAGATCCCTCTGTTCCTCTATGCTGCCATTAACCCTGTACTCCATCTTTAAGTTCAACTTTCCCAAGTGAATCATCTCTCACTTCTCAGCCCAGCTCCACACTCTCTCAATGCCCCATTGTAACCTACAGTACAACAAACTTCTGCACTCACCAACCTCCGTGTCATCTGCAAATCTGTCAACAAAGGCACTGTGGCAAGTGTCTGCTACAGTAATATTGCACACCACTGTGAGATGAACATATATTGTCATGGAAATCAAGTGGACAGCCAGAGATTGTATTTCCCGGGCTGGAAATGCCTAATTTGAGGAGGCATCATTTTAAGGCGATTGGACGGTATCAGAGGTAATTTTTTTATGCAGAGAGTAGTGAGTGCGTGGTATGTCCTGCCAAGGGGTGATGGTAGAGGCAGTTACATTCAAGGCATTTAAGAAACTCTTAGATACGCACCTGGATGGTAGAAAAGTGGAGGGGTTAGATTGATCTTAGAGTATTTATGTAGACTTTTAGAGATGCATCACAGTTACAGGCCCTTCCAGTTCAATGAGTCCGTGCGCACAGTTACTCCCATGTGACAGATTAGCCCACTAATCCATACGTCTTCGGCGTGTGGGAGGAAACCGGAGTACCCGGAGGAAACCCATGCAAGTCACAAGGAGAACATATAAACTTATTACTAACAGCAGCATGAATCGAACCCGGGGTCACTGGCTGTAATAGTGTTACTCTAACCACTACGCTACCATGTCACCCCAGACAAATAGCAGAGGATGATTATAAAGCTAGCACACATCATGGGTCCAAGGGCCTGTACTTTACTGCAGTGTTCTATGTTCTAAGTGGCAGCAACATTGGCACGTGCAACACCTTCACCAGGATGTTATGAGAGGGCACCGTGATACTGGATTGTATGCCCCAGTGAGTGATGCTAAAACTGTTCCGTTCAGACAGCTGTCTGGAGAAGGAGGAACCAGCTGTTGCTCGTTCACGTTATCTTTATAAAATGCAGTTACGTAGCATTCTGAATGTAGTAAAAGCTCTCATAACTTTGATGGAGCACCATTGATTTTGGAGCAGATACCCAAAAGCTGAGGCCAAGAGGCAGCATTAATGAGTCTCCAGAGGAGGGTGGACTGTGTTGCTCTGAAGGAGAAGCAAGGGAAGTGCAGAGGTTTGCAAAGGGACTTCCAGAGCTCAAGGACACAGTGCAGTGGTGGAGCCATGGAATCTGGGCTAGTGTCAGGAGCCAGGACAGGAGGAGGGCAGAGATCCTGGGGTGGGGGAGGAGATCAGGGAAAGGGGTGAGCCAAGTCCTGAAAGGATTTGAACAGAGTTTTAAAAGTAAGCTGTTGGGAGCCAGTGACTGAAACCTGTTGGAGCTTACAGGGGTGGTGGACACAGCCCGAGGCAACATACACACAGTGGGCACTTTGTTAGACAGCAACTAAAAGCATGCAGACATGGTCAAGAGGTTCAGTTGTCGCTCAGATCAAACATCAGAATGGAGAAGAAATGTGATAAAGTGATTTTGACTGTGGAATAGTTGTTGGTTCCAGATAGGGTGGTTTGAGTATTTCAGAAACTGCTATTCTCCTGGGATTTTCATGCACATCATTCTCTAGAGTTTACAGAGAATGATGCAAAAAACTAAAAACATCCAGTGAGTGGCAGTTCTGTGGGTGAAAATGTCTTGTTAATGACAGAGGTCAGAGGAGAGTGGCCAGACTGGTTCAAGCTGACAGGAAGGTGATGGTAACTCAAATAACCATGCATACAACAGTGGTGTGCAGAACAGCATCTCCGAATGCACAGTACGTTGAAACTTGAAGTAGATGGATGATGGCAGCAGAGGACGAGGAACACACAGTACATTTAGTGGGCACTTTTTTTAGATACAGGAGGTAACTAATCAAGTGGCCACCGAGTGTATAAATATTTACAGGTTTAGATACTGACTTGACTTTTCAGGTGTCTGGGAGATAGAAGTGGCAGAGATTGTCTTCCACTGAAGTCTGTTTGGGTTGTGAAATATAAACTTCCAGATGCTCACCAAGAGAGAGATAGTGTGTGTGGTGTGTGCGTGTGTGCACCCCCTCCAGCCTGATCACATCCCGAACCTGCAACCACTGAGACCCAACCCTCACAAACTGCTGGAGGAACTTGTCAGGTCAGCCAGCATCTGTGGAGATGAATAAACAGTGGATGTTTTGGGCCGAGACCTTTCTTTGGGGCTGGAAAAGAAGGGGGAGAAGAGAGAATATCAAGGTGATAAGAGGGGAAGGAGTACGAGCTGGCAGATGATAGGTGAGACCAGCTGAGAAAGGGGGAGGGATGAAGTAAGAAGCTGGGAGGTGATAGGTAGAAAAGGTAAAGGGCTGAAGAAGAAGGGATCTGATAGGAGAAGACCTTGGGCTATGGGGGAAAGATTAGGAGGAGGAGAACAAGAGGGAGGTGATGGGCAGGTTAGGAGAAGAAAAGGTGTCAGAGCTCTGAGTACCAGAATGGCAATGGGGAAAAAGAGAAGGGAGAGGGGGAAGATTACTGGAAGGTAGAGAAATCCATGCTCTTGCCATCAGGTTGGAGGGTATCCAGATGGAATAGGAGGTGTTACTCCAACAACCCGAGTGGCCTCATCGGGGCAGTCGAGGAGGACATGGACTGACATGTCAGAATAGGAATGGGAAGGTGAACTGAAATGGGAGGTCACCGGGAAATCCCACCTTCTGTGGCAGATGGTCGCATGTAAAATGTTAGAGATACTCAGCAAGTCATGCGGCATCTACAGAGAGAGAGAGATAAATGTCACCTGGCAAAGGGTGGTGAGAGTAGAGGGCAGAGGTTGAAGGGGATAGGATAAATGTTTAAAGAGGACCTAAGTGACAACTTCTTCACCCAGGGAGTGGTCTGAATATGGGATGAGCAGCCCAAGGAAGTGGTTGAGGCAGCTCTGATAAAAACCTGTGAACGACATTGGGACAGGTATGTGGTTAGGAAAGGTTTGGAGGGACACAGGCCAAATGCTGGCAAATGGTCAGCATGGTGTGGTTGGGCTGAAAGGCCTGTTTCTGGGCTCTGACTCAACGATGGGGCAGGGATGGAGTCAGAGCCTACTGGGATCAGGGATGGAGTCAGACCCTGCTGGGATCAGGGATGGAGTCAGACCCTGCGGAGATCAGGGATGGAGTCAGAGCCTGCTGGGATCAAGGATGGAGTCAGAGCCTACTGGGATCAGGGATGGAGTTAGACCCTGCTGGGATCAGGGATGGAGTCAGACCCTGCTGAGATCAAGGATGGAGTCAGACCCTGCTGGGATCAGGGATGAAGTCAGACCCTGCAGAGATCAGGGATGGAGTCAGACCCTGCTGGGATCAGGGATGGAGTCAGACCCTGCGGAGATCAGGGATGGAGTCAGACCCTGCTAGGATCAGGGATGGAGTCAGACCCTGCGGAGATCAGGGATGGAGTCAGACCCTGCTAGGATCAGGGATGGAGTCAGACCCTGCGGAGATCAGGGATGGAGTCAGACCCTGCTGGGATCAGGGATGGAGTCAGAGCCTGCTGGGATCAGGGATGGAGTCAGACCCTGCGGAGATCAGGGATGGAGTCAGACCCTGCTGGGATCAGGGATGGAGTCAGAGCCTGCTGGGATCAGGGATGGAGTCAGAGCCTGCGGAGATCAGGGATGGAGTCAGACCCTGCTAGGATCAGGGATGGAGTCAGACCCTGCGGAGATCAGGGATGGAGTCAGACCCTGCTGGGATCAGGGATGGAGTCAGAGCCTGCTGGGATCAGGGATGGAGTCAGACCCTGCAGGGATCAGGGATGGAGTCAGACCCTGCTGGGATCAGGGATGGAGTCAGACCCCGCGGAGATCAGAGATGGAGTCAGACCCTGCGGAGATCAGGGAGGCCGAGGAGTGGCAATGCCCAGGAAACCTACAGCCCTGAGCAGACGGGCAGCACGGGGACTGGTGCTGAGACAGTGCGGGGGGGGGAGGGGGTCATGGGGACTGGTGCTGAGACAGTGGTGGGGGGGTCATGGGGACTGGTGTGGAGACAGTGGGGGGGAGTCATGGAGACTGGTGCTGAGACAGTGAGGGTGTCATGGGGTCTGGTGTGGAGACAGTGGGGGGTCATGGGGACTGGTGCTGAGACACTGGGGGGGTCATGGAGACTGGTGTGGAGACAGTGAGGGTGTCATGGGGACTGGTGTGGAGACAGTGGGGGGTCATGGGGACTGGTGCTGAGACACTGGGGGGGTCATGGAGACTGGTGTGGAGACAGTAGGGGGGGTCATGGGGACTGCTGTGGAGACAGTGGGGGGTGTCAAGGGGACTGGTGTGGAGAGTGGTGGGGTCATGGGGACTGGTGCGGAGACAGTGGGGGGTCATGGGGACTGATGCTGAGACAGTGAGGGTGTCATGGGGACTGGTGCTGAGACAGTGGGGGGTCATGGGGACGTGCTGAGACAGTGAGGGTGTCATGGGAACTGGTGTGGAGACAGTGGGGTGGTCATGGAGACGTGTGGAGACAGTGGGGGGTATCAAGGGGACATGTGGAGACAGTGGGGGGGTCATGGAGACGTGTGGAGACAGTGGGGGGGGTCATGGGGACTGGTGTGGAGACAGTGGGGTGGTCATGGAGACTGGCGTGGAGACAGTGGGGGGTGTCAAGGGGACATGTGGAGACAGTGGGGGGGGTCATGGGGACGTGTGGAGACAGTGGTGGGTTCATGGGGACTGGCGTGGAGACAGTGGGGGGTGTCAAGGGGACTGGTATGGAGACAATGGGGGGTCGGGGGCAAACGTACCATGGGTTGGGTCCGCTCAGGTGGGAGCTGAAACCACCAACAGTCAGGAAACACGTTTCAAGTCTGCCTGGGTCTTGCAAATCTACGAATAGATAAAGATCACAGGTCGTTGAGTGGACATCCAAGAGTGTGAACAATATGATCACTCACCCCTCATGATGACGATGGGGATCTCGGTTCATTCGCCCCTCACAATGACGATGGGGATCTTGGTTCATTCACCCCTCACGATGACAATGGGGTCTAGGTTCATTCACTCCTCACGATGACGATGGGGGTCTCGGTTCATTCACCCCTCACGATGACGACGGGGGTCTCGGTTCACTCACTCCTCACGACGACGACAGGGGGTGTCGGTTCATTCACCCCTCACCACGACGACGGGGGTCTCGGTTCATTCACCCCTCACAATGACGATGGGGATCTCGGTTCATTCACTCCTCACAATAGCGATGGGGGTCTCGGTTCATTCACTCCTCACAATGACGACGGGGGTCTCGGTTCATTCACCCCTCACGATGACGACGGGGGTCTAGGTTCATTCACCCCTCACGATGACGATGGGGGTCTCGGTTCATTCACTCCTCACGATGACGACGGGGGTCTCGGTTCATTCACTCCTCACAATGACGATGGGGATCTCGGTTCATTCACTCCTCACGATGACGACGGGGGTCTCGGTTCATTCACCCCTCACGATGACGACGGGGGTCTCGGTTCATTCGCCCCTCAGAACGACGACGGGGGTCTCGGTTCATTCACTCCTCACAATGACAATGGGGGTCTAGGTTCATTCACTCCTCACAATAGCGATGGGGGTCTCGGTTCATTCACCCCTCATGACGACAACGGGGGTCTCGGTTCATTCACCCCTCACGATGACGACAGGGGTCTCGGTTCATTCGCCCCTCAGAACGACAATGGGGGGTCTCGGTTCATTCACTCCTCACAATGACGATGGGGGTCTCGGTTCATTCACCCCTCACGATGACGACGGGGGTCTCGGTTCATTCGCCCCTCAGAACGACGATGGGGGTCTCGGTTTATTCACTCCTCACGATGACGATGGGGGTCTCGGTTCATTCACTCCTCACAATGACGATGGGGGTCTCGGTTCATTCACTCCTCACAATGACGATGGGGGTCTAGGTTCATTCACTCCTCACGATGACGACGGGGGTCTCGGTTCATTCGCCCCTCAGAACGACGACGGGGGTCTCGGTTCATTCACTCCTCACAATGACAATGGGGGTCTAGGTTCATTCACTCCTCACAATAGCGATGGGGGTCTCGGTTCATTCACCCCTCATGACGACGACGGGGGTCTCGGTTCATTCACCCCTCACGATGACGACGGGGGTCTCGGTTCATTCTCCCCTCAGAACGACGATGGGGGGTCTCGGTTCATTCACTCCTCACAATGACGATGGGGGTCTTGGTTCATTCACCCCTCACGATGACGACGGGGGTCTCGGTTCATTCGCCCCTCAGAACGACGATGGGGGTCTCGGTTTATTCACTCCTCACGATGACGATGGGGGTCTCGGTTCATTCACTCCTCACAATGACGATGGGGGTCTCGGTTCATTGACTCCTCACAATGACGATGGGGGTCTAGGTTCATTCACTCCTCACAATGATGACGGGGATCTCGGTTCATTCACCCCTCATGACGACGACGGGGGTCTCGGTTCATTCGCCCCTCAGAACGACGATGGGGGTCTCGGTTTATTCACTCCTCACGATGACGATGGGGGTCTCGGTTCATTCACTCCTCACAATGACGATGGGGGTCTAGGTTCATTCACTCCTCACGATGACGACGGGGGTCTCGGTTCATTCGCCCCTCAGAACGACGACGGGGGTCTCGGTTCATTCACTCCTCACAATGACAATGGGGGTCTAGGTTCATTCACTCCTCACAATAGCGATGGGGGTCTCGGTTCATTCACCCCTCATGACGACGACGGGGGTCTCGGTTCATTCACCCCTCACGATGACGACGGGGGTCTCGGTTCATTCTCCCCTCAGAACGACGATGGGGGGTCTCGGTTCATTCACTCCTCACAATGACGATGGGGGTCTTGGTTCATTCACCCCTCACGATGACGACGGGGGTCTCGGTTCATTCGCCCCTCAGAACGACGATGGGGGTCTCGGTTTATTCACTCCTCACGATGACGATGGGGGTCTCGGTTCATTCACTCCTCACAATGACGATGGGGGTCTAGGTTCATTCACTCCTCACAATGATGACGGGGATCTCGGTTCATTCACCCCTCATGACGACGACGGGGGTCTCGGTTCATTCGCCCCTCAGAACGACGATGGGGGTCTCGGTTTATTCACTCCTCACGATGACGATGGGGGTCTCGGTTCATTCACTCCTCACAATGACGATGGGGGTCTCGGTTCATTGACTCCTCACAATGACGATGGGGGTCTAGGTTCATTCACTCCTCACAATGATGACGGGGATCTCGGTTCATTCACCCCTCATGACGACGACGGGGGTCTCGGTTCATTCGCCCCTCAGAACGACGATGGGGGTCTTGGTTCATTCACTCCTCACAATGACGATGGGGGTCTCGGTTCATTCACTCCTCACGATGACAATGGGGGACTGGTTTTGTTCATTGTCTCACAATTTCGATGGGGGTCTCAATTTCAGGAGTGCACAACAGACACAGAAGCTCATCAACCCACCTACCCTTCCTGCTTCAGCCAACCCCTCAAACAGCTCAAAGAGCTGAACTGCCACCAATGCCAGTTCAACTCATCTGTGTCCTGTGTGGAAACTCCATACCGGCCCTGTGGTGTGAATCCACACTCCAGTTGTTCCGTCTGCTTCAAATCTACAATACATGTGTGAATCCACAATCCCACTGTCCTGTGTGGAAACTCCATACCGGCCCTGTGGTGTGAATCCACACTCCACTTGTTCCGTCTGCTTCAAATCTACAATACATGTGTGAATCCACAATCCCACTGTCCTGTGTGGAAACTCCATACCGGCCCTGTGGTGTGAATCCACACTCCACTTGTTCCGTCTGCTTCAAATCTACAATACATGTGTGAATCTACAATCCCACTATCCTGTGTTGTGTGAATCCACAATCCCCCTGTCCTATATTGTGTGAAACCACACTCCCTCTGTCCTGTGTAGTGTGAATCCACAATCCCTCTGTCCTGTGTTGTGTGAATCCACAATCCCTCTGTCCTGTGTTGTGTGAATCCACAATCCCTCTGTCCTGTGTTGTGTGAATCCACAATCCCACTGTCCTGTGTTGTGTGAATCCACAATCCCCCTGTCCTGTGTAGTGTGAATCCACAATCCCACTGTCCTGTGTTGTGTGAATCCCCAATCCCCCTGTCCTGTGTTGTGTGAATCCACAATCCCCCTGTCCTGTGCTGTGTGAATCCACAATCCCACTGTCCTGTGTTGTGTGAATCCACAATCCCACTGTCCTGTGTTGTGTGAATCCACAATCCCCCTGTCCTGTGTAGTGTGAATCCACAATCCCACTGTCCTGTGTTGTGTGAATCCCCAATCCCCCTGTCCTGTGTTGTGTGAATCCACAATCCCCCTGTCCTGTGCTGTGTGAATCCACAATCCCACTGTCCTGTGTTGTGTGAATCCACAATCCCACTGTCCTGTGTTGTGTGAATCCACAATCCCCCTGTCCTGTGTAGTGTGAATCCACAATCCCACTGTCCTGTGTTGTGTGAATCCCCAATCCCCCTGTCCTGTGTTGTGTGAATCCACAATCCCCCTGTCCTGTGCTGTGTGAATCCACAATCCCACTGTCCTGTGTTGTGTGAATCCACAATCCCACTGTCCTGTACTGTGTGAATCCACAATCCCACTGTCCTGTGTTGTGAGAACCCACAATCGCCCTGTCCTGTGTTGTCTGAATCCACAATCCCTCTTCCTGCATTGTGAGAATCCACAATCCCACAGTCCTGTGTAGTGTGAATCCACAATCCCACTGTCCTGTGTTGTGTGAATCCACAATCCCACTGTCCTGTGTTGTGTGAATCCACAATCCCACTGTCCTGTGTTGTGTGAATCCACAATCCCCCTGTTCTGTGCTGTGTGAATCCACAATCCCACAGTCCTGTGCTGTGTGAATCCACAATCGCACTGTCCTGTGTAGTGTGAATCCACAATCCCCCTGTCCTGTGTTGTGTGAATCCACAATCCCACTGCCCTGTGCTGTGTGAATCTACAATCCCACAGTCCTGTGTAGTGTGAATCCACAATCCCACTGTCCTGTGTAGTGTGAATCGACAATCCCACTGTCCTGTGTTGTGTGAATCCACAATCTCACTGTCCTGTGTAGTGTGAATCCACAATCCCACTATCCTGTGTTGTGTGAATCCACAATCTCACTCCCCTGTGTTGTGTGAATCCACAATCCCACTGTCCTGTGTTGTGTGAATCAACAATCGCACTGTCCTGTGTTGTGTTAATCCACAATCCCTCTGTCCTGTGTTGTGTGAATCCACAATCCCTCTGTCCTGTGTTGTGTGAATCCACAATCCCACTATCCTGTGTTGTGTGAATCCACAATCTCACTCCCCTGTGTTGTGTGAATCCACAATCCCACTGTCCTGTGTTGTGTGAATCAACAATCGCAATGTCCTGTGTTGTGTTAATCCACAATCCCTCTGTCCTGTGTTGTGTGAATCCACAATCCCTCTGTCCTGTGTTGTGTGAATCCACAATCCCACTGTCCTGTGTTGTGTGAATCCACAATCCCCCTGTCCTGTGTTGTGTGAATCCACAATCCCCCTGTCCTGTGCTGTGTGAATCCACAATCCCACTATCCTGTGTTGTGTGAATCCACAATCCCACTGTCCTGTGTTGTGTGAATCCACAATCCCCCTGTCCTGTGTAGTGTGAATCCACAATCCCACTGTCCTGTGTTGTGTGAATCCCCAATCCCCCTGTCCTGTGTTGTGTGAATCCACAATCCCCCTGTCCTGTGCTGTGTGAATCCACAATCCCACTGTCCTGTGTTGTGAGAACCCACAATCGCCCTGTCCTGCGTTGTCTGAATCCACAATCCCTCTTCCTGCATTGTGTGAATCCACAATCCCACAGTCCTGTGTAGTGTGAATCCACAATCCCACTGTCCTGTGTACTGTGAATCCACAATCCCACAGTCCTGTGTAGTGTGAATCCACAATCCCACTGTCCTGTGTAGTGTGAATCCACAATCCCACTGTCCTGTGTTGTGTGAATCCACAATCTCACTGTCCTGTGTAGTGTGAATCCACAATCCCACTATCCCGTGTTGTGTGAATCCACAATCTCACTCCCCTGTGTTGTGTGAATCCACAATCCCACTGTCCTGTGTTGTGTGAATCAACAATCGCACTGTCCTGTGTTGTGTTAATCCACAATCCCTCTGTCCTGTGTTGTGATGAATCCACAATCGCACTGTACTGTGTTGTGTTAATCCACAATCCCCTTGTTCCATGTTGTGGGAATCCACAATCCCTCTGTCCTGTGTTGTGATGAATCCACAATCGCATTGTACTGTGTTGTGTTAATCCACAATCCCCTTGTTCCATGTTGTGGGAATCCACAATCCCTCTGTCCTGTGTAGTGTGAATCCACAATACCACTGTCCTGTGTTGTGTGAATCCACAATCCCACTGTCCTGTGTAGTGTGAATCCACAATCCCACTGTTGTGTGAATCCACAATCTCACTCTCCTGTGTTGTGTGAATCCACAATCCCACTGTCCTGTGTTGTGTGAATCAACAATCGCACGGTCCTGTGTTGTGTTAATCCACAATCCCCTTATTCCATGTTGTGGAAATCCACAATCCCTCTGTCCTGTGTTGTGTGAATCCACAATCCCCCTGTCCTGTGTAGTGTGAATCCACAATCCCACTGTCCTGTGTTGTGTGAATCCCCAATCCCCCTGTCCTGTGTTGTGTGAATCCACAATCCCCCTGTCCTGTGCTGTGTGAATCCACAATCCCACTGTCCTGTGTTGTGTGAATCCACAATCCCACTGTCCTGTGTTGTGTGAATCCACAATCCCCCCTGTTCTGTGCTGTGTGAATCCACAATCCCCCCTGTTCTGTGCTGTGTGAATCCACAATCCCACAGTCCTGTGTAGTGTGAATCCACAATCCCACTGTCCTGTGTTGTGTGAATCCACAATCCCACTGTCCTGTGTTGTGTGAATCCACAATCCCACTGTCCTGTGCTGTGTGAATCCACAATCGCACTGTCCTGTGTAGTGTGAATCCACAATCCCCCTGTCCTGTGTTGTGTGAATCCACAAACCCACTGCCCTGTGCTGTGTGAATCTACAATCCCACAGTCCTGTGTAGTGTGAATCCACAATCCCACTGTCCTGTGTAATGTGAATCGACAATCCCACTGTCCTGTGTTGTGTGAATCCACAATCTCACTGTCCTGTGTAGTGTGAATCCACAATCCCACTATCCTGTGTTGTGTGAATCCACAATCTCACTCCCCTGTGTTGTGTGAATCCACAATCCCACTGTCCTGTGTTGTGTGAATCAACAATCGCACTGTCCTGTGTTGTGTTAATCCACAATCCCTCTGTCCTGTGTTGTGATGAATCCACAATCACACTGTCCTGTGTTGTGTGAATCCACAATCCCACTATCCTGTGTTGTGTGAATCCACAATCTCACTCCCCTGTGTTGTGTGAATCCACAATCCCACTGTCCTGTGTTGTGTGAATCAACAATCGCAATGTCCTGTGTTGTGTTAATCCACAATCCCTCTGTCCTGTGTTGTGTGAATCCACAATCCCACTGTCCTGTGTTGTGTGAATCCACAATCCCACTGTCCTGTGTTGTGTGAATCCACAATCCCACTGTCCTGTGTTGTGTGAATCCACAATCCCCCTGTCCTGTGTTGTGTGAATCCACAATCCCACTGTCCTGTGTAGTGTGAATCCACAATCCCACTGTTGTGTGAATCCACAATCTCACTCTCCTGTGTTGTGTGAATCCACAATCCCACTGTCCTGTGTTGTGTGAATCAACAATCGCACGGTCCTGTGTTGTGTTAATCCACAATCCCCTTGTTCCATGTTGTGGAAATCCACAATCCCTCTGTCCTGTGTTGTGTGAATCCACAATCCTCCCTGTCCTGTGTAGTCTGAACCCACAATCCCACTGTCCTGTTTTGTGGGAATCAGAATTCCCTCTGTTCTGTGTCATGTAAATACACCAACTGCCTGTCCTGTATTGTGGGAATCCACAACCCCCTGTCCTGTGTTTTGTCAATCCACAATCCCCCTATCCTGTGTTGTGTGAATCCACAATCCCTCTGTCCTGTTTTATCTGAATCCACAAATCTCCTGTCCTGTGTTGTGTGAATAATCAATGCCCCATCCTGTGCTGTGTGAATGTTCAACCTCTGTCTTGTGTTTTGCAAATACACAATCCCCTGTCCTGTATTCTGTGAATCTAATATATGCCTGTCCTGCGTTCCATAAATCCACAATCTCACTCTCATGTTGTGTGGAATCCAAAATCCCTGCCCTGTGTTGTGTGAATCCATAATCCTCCTGTTCCGTATTGTAAATCCATATGGCCCCCACACCTGTGTTGTGTTAATCCACAATCCCCTTGTTCCATGTTGTGGGAACCCACAATCCCACTGTCCTGTGTTGTGTGAATCCACAATCCCCCTGTCCTGTGTTGTGTGAATCCATAATCCCTCTGTCCTGTGTTGTCTGAATCCACAATCCCCCTGTCTTGTGTTGTGTCAATCCACAATCCCTCTGTCCTGTGTTGTGTGAATCAACAATACCTCTATTCTGTGTTGTGTGAATCATCAGTCCCTCTGTCCTGGGTTGTGTGAATCCACAAATCTCTGACCTGTATTGTGGGAATCCACAATTCTCCTGCCCTGTGTTGTGTAAATCCACAATCCCTCTGTGCTGTGTTGTGTTAATCCACAATCCTCCTGTCCCGTACTGTAAATACACATGATGTCTCTGAGTTGTGTTGTGGCAATCCACAATCTCCCTGTCCTGTGTAGTGTGAATCCACAATCCCACAGTCCTGTGTAGTGTGAATCCACAATCCCACTGTCCTGTGTTGTGTGAATCCCCAATCCCCCTGTCCTGTGCTGTGTGAATCCACAATCCCACAGTCCTGTGCTGTGTGAATCCACAATCCCACTGTCCTGTGTTGTGTGAATCCACAATCCCTCTGTCCTGTTTTGTGTGAATCCACAATCCCCCTGTCCTGTGTTGTGTGAATCCACAATCCCCCTGTCCTGTGTTGTGTGAATCCACAATCCCACTGTCCTGTGTAGTGTGAATCCACAATCCCACTGTCCTGTGTAGTGTGAATCCACAATCCCACTGTCCTGTGTTGTGTGAATCCACAATCGCACTGTCCTGTGTAGTGTGAATCCACAATCCCACTATCCTGTGTTGTGTGAATCCACAATCTCACTCCCCTGTGTTGTGTGAATCCACAATCCCACTGTCCTGTGTAGTGTGAATCCACAATCCCACTGTCCTGTGTTGTGTGAATCCCCAATCCCCCTGTCCTGTGTTGTGTGAATCCACAATCCCCCTGTCCTGTGCTGTGTGAATCCACAATCCCACTGTCCTGTGTTGTGAGAACCCGCAATCGCCCTGTCCTGTGTTGTCTGAATCCACAATCCCTCTTCCTGCATTGTGTGAATCCACAATCCCACAGTCCTGTGTAGTGTGAATCCACAATCCCACTGTCCTGTGTTGTGTGAATCCACAATCCCCCCTGTTCTGTGCTGTGTGAATCCACAATCCCACAGTCCTGTGCTGTGTGAATCCACAATCGCACTGTCCTGTGTACTGTGAATCCACAATCCCACTGTCCTGTGTTGTGTGAATCCACAATCCCCCTGTCCTGTGTTGTGTGAATCCACAATCCCACAGTCCTGTGTAGTGTGAATCCACAATCCCACTGTCCTGTGTAGTGTGAATCCACAATCCCACTGTCCTGTGTAGTGTGAATCCACAATCCCACTGTCCTGTGTTGTGTGAATCCACAATCTCACTGTCCTGTGTAGTGTGAATCCACAATCCCACTATCCTGTGTTGTGTGAATCCACAATCTCCCACTGTCCTGTGCTGTGTGAATCCACAATCCCACTGTCCTGTGTTGTGTGAATCCACAATCCCACTGTCCTGTGTTGTGTGAATCCACAATCCCTCTGTCCTGTGTTGTGATGAATCCACAATCCCACTGTCCTGTGTTGTGTGAATCCACAATCCCACTGTCCTGTGTTGTGTGAATCCACAATCCCTCTGTCCTGTGTTGTGTGAATCCACAATCCCCCTGTCCTGTGTTGTGTGAATCCACAATCCCACTGTCCTGTGTTGTGTGAATCCACAATCCCACTGTCCTGTGTTGTGTGAATCCACAATCCCACTGTCCTGTGTAGTGTGAATCCACAATTCCACCATCCTGTGTTGTGTGAATCCACAATCCTCCTGTCCTGTGTTTTCTGAATACACAATCCCTCTGACCTGTGTTGTGTGAATCCACAATCGCACTGTCCTGTGTTGTGTTAATCCACAATCCCCCTGTCCTGTGTTGTGTGAATCCACAATCCCTCTGTCCTGTGTTGTGTGAATCCACAATCCCACTGTCCTGTGTTGTGTGAATCCACAATCCCACTGTCCTGTGTTGTGTGAATCCACAATCCCACTGTCCTGTGTTGTGTGAATCCACAATCCCACTGTCCTGTGTTGTGTGAATCCACAATCCTCCCTGTATTTTGTTGTGTGAATCAACAATCGCACTGTCCTGTGTTGTGTGAATCCACAATCCCACTGTCCTGTGTTGTGTGAATCCACAATCCCACTGTCCTGTGTGTGTGAATCCACAATCCCACTGTCCTGTGTGTGTGAATCCACAATCTGTCTGTGTGAATCCACAATCCCACTGTCCTGTGTTGTGTGAATCCACAATCCCACTGTCCTGTGTTGTGTGAATCACAACAATCCATTGTCCTGTGTTGTGTTGAATCCACAATCCCCTGTGTGTTGAATTCCCCAGTCCTGTGTGTGTGTGAATCCACAATCCCTCTGTCCTGTGTTGTGTGAATCCACAATCCCACTCCCTGTCCTGTGTTGTTGTGTAGTCTGCTGTTTGTAACCCACAATCCCCTGTCCTGTGTTGTGTGAATCCCACAATCCCTGTCCTGAATTTCAACTCCTTGTGTGAATCCACAATCCCGTCCTGATCTAATATATGCCTGTCCTGTTGTGTGAATCCACAATCTCACTCTCATGTTGTGTGGAATCCAAATCCCTGTCCTGTGTTGTGTGAATCCAAATCCCCCTGTCCTGTGTTGTGTGAATCCACAATCCCACTGTCCTGTGTTGTGTGAATCCACAATCCCACTGTCCTGTGCTGTGTGAATCCACAATCCCACTGTTGTGTGAATCCACAATCCCACTGTCCTGTGTTGTGTGAATCCACAATCCCACTGTCCTGTGTTGTGTGAATCCACAATCCCACTGTCCTGTGTTGTGTGAATCCACAATCCCCCTGTCCTGTGTAGTGTGAATCCACAATCCCACTGTCCTGTGTTGTGTGAATCCCCAATCCCCCTGTCCTGTGTTGTGTGAATCCACAATCCCCCTGTCCTGTGTTGTGTGAATCCACAATCCCACTGTCCTGTGTTGTGTGAATCCACAATCCCACTGTCCTGTGTTGTGTGAATCCACAATCCCACTGTCCTGTGTTGTGTGAACCCACAATCGCCCTGTCCTGTGTTGTCTGAATCCTCAATCCCTCTTCCTGCATTGTGTGAATCCACAATCCCACAGTCCTGTGTAGTGTGAATCCACAATCCCACTGTCCTGTGTTGTGTGAATCCACAATCCCCCTGTTCTGTGCTGTGTGAATCCACAATCCCACAGTCCTGTGCTGTGTGAATCCACAATCGCACTGTCCTGTGTACTGTGAATCCACAATCCCACTGTCCTGTGTTGTGTGAATCCACAATCCCCCTGTCCTGTGTTGTGTGAATCCACAATCCCCCTGTCCTGTGTTGTGTGAATCCACAATCCCACTGTCCTGTGTTGTGTGAATCCACAATCCCACTGTCCTGTGTTGTGTGAATCCACAATCCCACTGTCCTGTGTTGTGTGAATCCACAATCTCACTGTCCTGTGTTGTGTGAATCCACAATCCCACTGTCCTGTGTTGTGTGAATCCACAATCTCACTGTCCTGTGTTGTGTGAATCCACAATCCCACTGTCCTGTGTTGTGTGAATCAACAATCGCACTGTCCTGTGTTGTGTTAATCCACAATCCCTCTGTCCTGTGTTGTGATGAATCCACAATCGCATTGTACTGTGTTGTGTTAATCCACAATCCCCTTGTTCCATGTTGTGGGAATCCACAATCCCTCTGTCCTGTGTTGTGTGAATCCACAATCCTCCCTGTCCTGTGTAGTCTGAACCCACAATCCCACTGTCCTGTGTTGTGTGAATCCACAATCCTGTCCTGTGTTGTGTGAATCCACAATCCCACTGTCCTGTGCTGTGTGAATCCACAATCCCACAGTCCTGTGTGGTGTGAATCCACAATCCCACTGTCCTGTGTTGTGTGAATCCACAATCCCACTGTCCTGTGTAGTGTGAATCCACAATCCCACTGTTGTGTGAATCCACAATCTCACTCTCCTGTGTTGTGTTAATCCACAATCCTCCCTGTCCTGTGTAGTCTGAACCCACAATCCCACTGTCCTGTTTTGTGGGAATCAGAATTCCCTCTGTTCTGTGTCATGTAAATACACCAACTGCCTGTCCTGTATTGTGGGAATCCACAACCCCCTGTCCTGTGTTTTGTCAATCCACAATCCCCCTATCCTGTGTTGTGTGAATCCACAATCCCTCTGTCCTGTTTTATCTGAATCCACAAATCTCCTGTCCTGTGTTGTGTGAATAATCAATCCCCCGTCCTGTGCTGTGTGAATGTTCAACCTCTGTCTTGTGTTTTATGAATACACAATTCCCCGTCCTGTATTCTGTGACTCTAATATATGCCTGTCCTGCGTTCCATAAATCCACAATCTCACTCTCATGTTGTGTGGAATCCAAAATCCCTGCCCTGTGTTGTGTGAATCCATAATCCTCCTGTTCCGTATTGTAAATCCATATGGCCCCCACACCTGTGTTGTGTTAATCCACAATCCCTCTGTCCTGTGTTGTCTGAATCCACAATCCCCCTGTCTTGTGTTGTGTCAATCCACAATCCCTCTGTCCTGTGTTGTGTGAATCCACAATCCCTCTGTCCTGTGTTGTGTGAATCCACAATCCCCCTGTCTTGTGTTGTGTCAATCCACAATCCCTCTGTCCTGTGTTGTGTGAATCAACAATACCTCTATTCTGTGTTGTGTGAATCATCAGTCCCTCTGTCCTGGGTTGTGTGAATCCACAAATCTCTGACCTGTATTGTGGGAATCCACAATTCCCCTGCCCTGTGTTGTGTAAATCCACAATCCCTCTGTGCTGTGTTGTGTTAATCCACAATCCTCCTGTCCCGTACTGTAAATACACATGATGTCTCTGAGCTGTGTTGTGGCAATCCACAATCTCCCTGTCCTGTGTTGTGAGAATCCACAATCCCACAGTCCTGTGTAGTGTGAATCCACAATCCCACTGTCCTGTGTTGTGTGAATCCCCAATCCCCCTGTCCTGTGCTGTGTGAATCCACAATCCCACAGTCCTGTGCTGTGTGAATCCACAATCCCACTGTCCTGTGTTGTGTGAATCCACAATCCCCCTGTCCTGTGCTGTGTGAGTCCACAATCGCCCTGTCCTGTGTTGTGTGAATCCACAATCCCCCTGTCCTGTGTTGTGTGAATCCACAATCCCACTGTCCTGTGTAGTGTGAATCCACAATCCCACTGTCCTGTGTAGTGTGAATCCACAATCCCACTGTCCTGTGTTGTGTGAATCCACAATCGCACTGTCCTGTGTAGTGTGAATCCACAATCCCACTATCCTGTGTTGTGTGAATCCACAATCTCACTCCCCTGTGTTGTGTGAATCCACATTCCCACTGTCCTGTGTTGTGTGAATCTGCAATCCCTCTGTCCTGTGTTGTGTGAATCTGCAATCCCACCCCCCATCCTGTGTTGTTGGAAACAACAATTCCCCTGCCCTGTGTTGCCTGAATGCACAATCCCCCTGTCCTGTGATCTGTTAATCTACAATTCTCCTGTGTTGTCTGAATCCACAATCCCCCTGTCCTATGTTGTGTGAATCCACAAATCTCTGTCCTGTATTGTGGGAAGCCACAATTCCCCTGCCGTGTGTTGTGTAAATCCACACGGTCCCCTGCCTAGTGTTACATGATCCAACCTGTGGTATCCATCTCCCGTACTATGTTGTCTGAATCCACAATCACCCTGTCCTGTGTTGTCTGAATGCACAATCCCCTGTCTTGTCTTGTGTTAATCCACAATCCCTCTGTCCTGTGCTGTGTGAATCCACAATCCTCCTGTCCTGCATTGTAAATCCACATGTTCCCCCGACCTGTGTTATGGGAATCCACAATTCCTCTGTCTCGTGTTGTGTGAATCCACAATCCCTCTGTCATGTGTTGTGTTAATCTACAATCCCTCTGTCATGTGATCTGTTAATCCACAATCCTCCTGTCCTTTGTTGTGTGAATCCACAATCTGTCTGTCTTGTGTTATATGAATGTACGATCCATTTGTCGTGTGTTTATTAATCCACAATCCCACTGTGTTGCATTCTCTGATTCCCTTAGACGGTCCTGCATGCCATGAATCCACACTTTCCCTCTCATGCATTGTGTGAATGCACACTCTCTCTGTCCTGTATTGTGTGAATCCCCAATCCCCCTGTCCTGTGTTGCGTGAATTCACGGTCCATCTTGTGTTGTATGAATGCACGATCTATTTGTCTTGCGTTTTTTAATCTACAGTCCCCACCCCCCGCCGTGATGTATTCTCGGAATCCCTTAGTTGCCTGTCCTGCATTCCATGAATCCACACATTCCCTCTCATGCATTGTGTGAATGCACACTTTCTCTGTCCTCTATTGTGTGAATCCCCAATCCCCCTGTCCTGTGTTGTGTGAATCCTCAATCCCACTGTCCTTTGTTGCGTGAATTCCCAATCCCCCTGTCCTGTGTTGTGTGAATCCTCAATCCCACTGTCCTTTGTTGCGTGAATTCACAATCCCCCTGTCCTGTGTTGCGTGAATTCACAGTCCATCTTGTGTTGTATGAATGCACGATCTATTTGTCTTACATTTTTTAATCCACAATCCCCCCTGTGTTGTATTCTCAGAATCCCTTAGATGCCTGTCCTGCATTCCATGAATCCACACTTTCCCTCTCATGCGTTGTGTGAATGCACACTCTCTCTGTCCTGCGTTGTGTGAATTCCAATCCCCCTGTCCTGTGTTGTGTGAATCTATGATATCCCTGGCCTACGTTGTTGGAATGCACAATCCTCCTGTGTTGTGTGAATCCACAATTCCCCTGTCCTGTGTTGTGTGAATCCACAATACCTCTATTCTGTGTTGTGTGAATCATCAGTCCCTCTGTCCTGTGTTGTGTGAATCCACAAATCTCTATCCTGTGTTGTGGGAATCCACAATTCCCCTGCCCTGTGTTGTGTAAATCCACAATCCCTCTGTGTTGTGTTGTGTTAATCCACAATTCTCCTGTCCTGTACTGTAAATATACATGATGTCTCTGACCTGTGTTGTGGGAATCTACAATCTCCCTGTCCTGTGTTGTGTGAATCCACAGTCTGTCTTGTGTTGTATGCAGGCACGATCTGTTTGTCTTGTGTTTTTTAATCCACAATCCCGCCCCCCCCCGTTGTATTCTCGGAATGCCTGTCCTGCATTCCATGAATCCACACTTTCCCTCTCATGCGTTGCGTGAATGCACACTCTCTCTGTCCTGCGTTGTGTGAATCCCCAATCCCCCTGTCCTGTGTTGTGTGAATCTATGATATCCTTGGACTACATTGCTGGATTAAACCTCCTGTGTTGTCTGAATCCACCGTTCCCCGTCTTGTGCTGTGTGAATCCACAATCCTCCTGTCCCGTATTGTAAATCCACATGTTCCCCCTGACCTCTGTTATGGGAATCCACAATTCCTCTGTCTCGTGTTGTGTGACTCCACAATCCCCCTGTTCTGTGTTGTGTTAATCCACAATCCTCTGTCATGTGTTGTGTTAATCCACAATCCCCCTGTCCTGTGTTGTGTGAATCTACAATATCCCTGGCCTACGTTGTTGGAATTCACAATCTTCCTGTGTTGTGTGTATCCACAATTCCCCTGACCTGTGTCGTGGGAATCCACATTTCCCCTGCGCTGTGTTGTGTTAATCCACAATCCCTCCGTGCTGTGTTGTGTTAATCCACAATCCTCCTGTCCCGTATTGTAAATACACATGATGTCTCTCTCCTGTGTTGTGGGAATCCACAATCCCCCTGTCCTGTGTTGTGTGAATCCACAATCAGTCTGTCTTGTGTTGTATGCAGTCACGATCTATTTGTCTTGTGTTTTTGAATCCGCAATCCCCCAGTGTTATATGCTCGGATTCCCTTAGACACCTTTCTTGCATGCCATGAATCCACACTTTCCCTCTCATGCATTGTGTGAATGCACACTCTCTCTGTCCTGTGTTGTGTGAATCCCCAATCCCCCTTTCCTGTGTTGTATGAATCCCCAACCCCCCTTTTCTGTGTTGTGTGAATCCACAGTCTGTTTTGTGTTGTATGAATGCACGATCCATTTGTGTTGCGTTTTTTAATCTACAATCCCCCCGTGTTGCATTCTCTGAATCCCTTAGATGCCTGTCCTGCATTCTATGAATCCACACTTTCCCTCTCATGTGTTGTGTGAATGCACACTCTCTCTGTCATGCGTTGTGTGAATCCATAATCCCCCTGTCCTGTGTTGTCTGAATACACAAGACCCCTGTCCTGTGTTGTGTGAATCATCAATCCCCCCTGTCCTGTGTTGTGTGAATCCACAAACCCCCTGTCCAATATTGTAAATCCACACGGTCTCTCTGTCCTGTGTTGTGTGAATTCATAATCCCACTGTCCTGTGTTGTGTCAATCCACAATCCCTCTGTCCTGTGTTGTGTGAATGCACAATCCCTCTGCCTTGTGTTGTCTGAATGCACAATCCCCCTGTCCTATGATGTGTTAATCCACAATCCTCCTGTCCTGTATTGTAAATCCATATACTCCCCTGTCCTGTGTTGTGTGAATCCCCAAACCCCCTCTCCTGTGTTGTATTAATCCACAATCCCCGTCCCATGTTGTTTGAATGCACAATCCCTCTGTCCTGTGTTGTGTTAATCCACAATCAACCTTGTCCTATGTTGTGTGATTCCACAAGCCCCCTGTCCTGTGTTGTATGTATTCACAATCCACCCTGTGCTGTGTTGTGTGTATTCACAATCCACCGTGTGCTGTGATCTCTGAATCTACTATACATGTATTCCATGTATCCACAATCTCCCGTACTGTGTTGTGGGAATCCACATCCCTTTGTCCCGTGTTATGGGAATCCACTGTCTCTGTCCCACTTCATGCAATTCCGCACACCCCTGTCCTGCATTGTGCAAATCCGCTCTCCCCATCCTGCACTGTGTGTACCCGCACTTCTCATCCTGAGTTGTGCAAATCCACATTCCCCCTGTCCCGTGTTGTGTGAATCCACACTCCCCCATCCTGTGTTGTGCAAATCCACACTCCCCCTGTCCTGTGTTGTGCAAATCCACACTCCCCCTGTCCTGTGTTGTGCAAATTCACACTGCCCCGTCCTGTGTTGTACAAATCCACACTCCCTCTGTCCTGTGTTGTGCGAATCCACACTCTCCCGTCCTGTGTTGTGCAAATCCACACTCCCCCTGTCCTGTGTTGTGCAAATCCACACTCCCCCTGTCCTGTGTTGTGCAAATTCACACTCCCCCGTCCTGTGTTGTGCAAATCCACACTCTCCTCTCTTGTGTTGTGTGGATCCATACTGTCCCTCTCCTGTGTTTTGTGAATCCGCTCTCCCCGTCCCGCGCCATGCAAACCAGCACTCCCTCGTCCCACATTGTACAAATTTGCACTCCCCGTCCTGTGTTGTATTAATTCACACTTAGTGCTTAGCCCACTGCTCTACTCTCTATATACACATGACTGTGTGGCTAGGCATAGCTCAAATACCATCTACAAATTTGCTGACGATACAACCATTGTTGGTAGAATCTCAGGTGGTGACAAGAGGGTGTACAGGAGTGAGATATGCCAACTAGTGGAGTGGTGTCACAGCAACAACCTGACACTCAACGTCAGTAAGACGAAAGAGCTGATTGTGGACTTCAGGAAGGGTAAGACGAAGGAACACATACCAGTCCTCATAGAGGGATCAGAAGTGGAGAGAGTGAGCAGTTTCAAGTTCCTGGGTATCAAGATCTCTGAGGATCTAACCTGGTCCCAACATACTGATGTAGTTATAAAGAAGGCAAGACAGCAGCTATACTTTATTAGGAGTTTGAAGAGATTTGGCATGTCGACAAATACACTCAAGAACTTCTATAGTTGTACAGTGGAGAGCATTCTGACAGGCTGCATCACTGTCTGGTATGGAGGGGCTACTGCACAGGACCGAAAGAAGCTGCAGAAGGTTGTAAATCTAGTCAGCTCCATCTTGGGTACTAGCCTACAAAGTACCCAGGACATTTTCAGGGAACGGTGTCTCAGAAAGGCAATGACCATTATTAAGGACCTCCAGCACCCAGGGCATGTCCTTTTCTCACTGTTACCATCAGGTAGGAGGTACAGAAGCCTGAAGACACACACTCAGTGATTCAGGAATAGCTTCTTCCCCTCTGCCATCTGATCCCTAAATGGACATTGAAGCTTTGGACACTACCTCACTTTTTTTTAATATATAGTTTTACTGTTTTTGCACATTTTAGATAATCTATTCAATATATGTGATTGATTTAC
Organism: Mobula hypostoma; assembly: GCF_963921235.1. Classification (NCBI taxonomy): domain Eukaryota; kingdom Metazoa; phylum Chordata; class Chondrichthyes; order Myliobatiformes; family Myliobatidae; genus Mobula; species Mobula hypostoma. Next base: position 85,466,449 of record NC_086098.1, read on the forward strand.
TTGTAAATTTATTATTATGATTTATTTTATTTATTATTATTATTATTTTCTCTCTCTGCTAGATTATGTATTGCATTGAACTGCTGCTGCTAAGTTAACAAATTTCACGTCACACGCTGGTGATAATAAACCTGATTCTGATTCTAATTCCCCTGTCCCACATTGTATGAATCCACACTTCCCCATACGAACCCGCACACCCCATGACCTGTGTTGTGACCCCACCACCCTCGGTAGTCTTCATATTCCGTCTGGGTAGCCTTCAACCTGACAGTACGGACATCAATTTCTCTAACAGTCAGTTATTACTCACCCCTCTCTTTTCCATTCACCATTCTGACTCCCCTCTCACCCCTTATCTTCTCAGGGGCCCATTGCATCCCTCTGGTGCACCTCCTCTTTTCCTTCCTCCCAAGGTCAGCTGACCTCTCCTCTCAGGATTCCTTTTTCAGCCCTTTACTTCTTCCACCTGTCACCTCCCAGCCTCTTATTTCATCGCCCCCTCCCACTCCCACTTGCCCCTCACCTATCCCCTTCCGGCTTGCACTCCTTCCCCTCTCCTCACCTTCTTCCCCCTTCCTTTCCAGTAATGATGAAGGGTATCATCCCAAAACGTCAACTCTTTATTCCTCTCCATAGGTGTTGCCTGACCTGCTGAGTTCCTCCAGCATTTTATGTGTGTTACTCAAGATTTCCAGCATCTGCAGTATCTGTTGTGTACTAAACCTTACCTTTTGCTTCTTGACTAGATTCCCATAATCCAAAGTTTCATACTGGAACCTACCTGTCCTTTACCCTGTGCAGTTGGTCTCTAAACACTCTAAAGAAGGCAGAAATGGACTTACCCGAAACAGCGTTTTCTCGTTTGCTCTCCCTCGTTCCTGCTTAATACTCTCGCAATTTGCCCTGCTTCAATTTAGCACTCTCCCATAAGGTCCATACTTATCCGTATATGCAGCTGTCTTAAGTTATCTCAGTCACAGATGTTCCCATCGAAAGGTCAGGCTCATTACTCAGCACCAGGTACAGTATAGCCCACACTCTAGATGGAGTCCCTACGTATTGTTTTCAGAAACTCACTCCGATACCCCGAACAAATTCTACCCTGTCTGAACTTCTTTGACGAAAGAGGTCCCAGTCTGTATTAAGAAAGTTGAAATCCTGGTGTATCCTTGGGGAATTTGGGAATATGTGGTTGTTGGTTATTAATGGTGAAACGTTTTGGCTCAGGATCATACAGGTGTTGGCTTTCATCAGTGGTGGCCTGCTTGAATACCCAGAGAGGGATTCAAAACCACAATTCACTCTGCTCATTAACATACCAGGAACATCTGGGCCTGTACGTGATGGAGGATCTCTCTGAAACCTACCCAATATGAAAGGCCTGGTAGAATGGACATGGAGAGGATGTTTCCTAGATGGGAGAGTCTAGGATCCAAGGGCACAGCCTCAGAATAAAGAGAGGTCTCTTTAGAAGAGATTAGACGGAATTTCATTGCCACAGAAGATGATGGAGGCCAAGTCATTGGGTGTATTTAAAGCAGAGATTGATAGGTTCCTGATTGGTAAGGGGTTCAAGGACTATGAGGAGAAGATGGAAGAATCGGGCTGAAAAAAAAAATCAGCCACGATTGAATGGCAGAGCTGACACAATGGGCTGAATGGCCTAATTCTTCCCCTGTAACTTATTGTTGAGGTTCCTGATGGGGTATCCCAGAGAACTGTAGATCATGCTGCCCACTCCAGCAGCCGGGGTGGGGTGTAGAGACTGTCAGTGGCATCCGTCTCTTCCCAGGACACTCGCCCAGGGTTTGTTACTGATTGACATTTGGGATCTGGACTGACCTTTGACCCCTCCCCCCCACTCCCCTTACAGCAGATGAACGACCAGAGGAGGCAAGTAAGGCCGGGAGTGGCTCAGCGCGGATGGAGGCGAGCAAGGCAGGGGGCAGCTCAGTCCGGACGGAGGTGGAGGCGCAGGAGGAAGCCAGAGGAGGGAGGAGGAGCCGATGGTGGAGGAGCGGCCCAGCCTGCTGCCGGTACCTGCGAGGCTTCTCTGTTGCACGGCTGAAGCAGGCCCTGTGGGGCTGGGCAGTGTTCCTGAGTGTCTGCTCGTCCTGGGCGGGCACCAGCCAGCTGGCCAAGATCACCTTCCGATCCTTTGACGCACCTTTCGCCGTCACCTGGTTCGCCGCCACCTGGAACCTCCTTTTCTTCCCGCTCTACTACATCGGACACGCCTGGAGCGCCGAGGAGAAGCAGACGCCTCTGCAACAATTCAGGTGGGGAGCTCCACGCCGGGGTTAATGGTGGAGGGAGATGGAGCTCTGTGCTGGGACTGTCAGGGTGGAGAGATGGACCTCTGTGCTGGGTCCCATGGGGTAGGGAGGTTGTGCTCTGTCCTAGGGCCCTCAGGGGTGGGAAGATTGAGCTCTGCATCAGGGCTGTTGGAGTAAGGAGATGCAGCTCCATACTGGGGCTGTGAGGGTGGACAGATGGAGAAGGCACTTTGCTCAGCTAGAGAGATGGAGACCCACACTAGCATCCTTAGTGAGGGAGACCCTTGTCTCCCGGAGAGGCTCAGATAAGTCCAGCTGACAGCAGAGGCACTGCAGGAGCAGCAACCTGTGGTTTATCTATACCTGCAGGCTGCTGATGCTTCTCAGTACTGGCGTCAGAGTTAATGTGCCTTGCCATTGTATATCCCAGGGCAACTTGATTATCTACAAACCGGACATCCTCAGCTCCGAGCCAGCAGAAACACTCATTGAATGTTTGTGTATTAGATCATTGAGTGACGGGGGATGAGAATCATTGAGTGACGGGGGATTAAAATCATTGAGTGATGGGGTATTAGAGTCATTGAGTGACGGGGGATTAGAATCATTGAGTGATGGGGTATTAGAGTCATTGAGTGATTGGGTATTAGAGTCATTGAGTGACGGGGGATTAGAATCATTGAGTGATGGGGTATTAGAGTCATTGAGTGACGGGGGATTAGAGTCATTGAGTGACGGGGGATTAGAATCATTGAGTGATTGGGTATTAGAGTCATTGAGTGACGGGGGATTAGAATCATTGAGTGATTGGGTATTAGAGTCATTGAGTGATTGGGTATTAGAGTCATTGAGTGACGGGGTATTAGAGTCATTGAGTGATTGGGTATTAGAGTCATTGAGTGATTGGGTATTAGAGTCATTGAGTGACGGGGAATTAGAATCATTGAGTGATGGGGTATTAGAGTCATTGAGTGATTGGGTATTAGAGTCATTGAGTGACGGGGGATTAGAATCATTGAGTGACGGGGTATTAGAGTCATTGAGTGACAGGATATTAGAGTCATTGAGTGATTGGGTATTAGAGTCATTGAGTGACGGGGGATTAGAACATTGAGTGACTGGGTATTAGAGTCATTGAGTGACAGGGGATTAGAGTCATTGAGTGATGGGGATTAGAGTCATTGAGTGATTGGGTATTAGAATCATTGAGTGACAGGGGATTAGAGTCATTGAGTGATTGGGTATTAGAATCATTGAGTGATGGGGGATTAGAGTCATTGAGTGACGGGGATTAGAGTCATTGAGTGACGGGGATTAGAGTCATTGAGTGATTGGGTATTAGAATCATTGAGTGACAGGGGATTAGAGTCATTGAGTGATTGGGTATTAGAATCATTGAGTGATGGGGGATTAGAGTCATTGAGTGATGGGGGATTAGAGTCATTGAGTGACGGGGATTAGAATCATTGAGTGACAGGGGATTAGAGTCATTGAGTGATTGGGTATTAGAGTCATTGAGTGACGGGGGATTAGAATCGTTGAGTGTCGGGGGATTACAATCATTGAGTGATTGGGTATTAGAGTCATTGAGTGACGGAGGATTAGAGTTATTGAGTGTCGGGGGATTACAATCATTGAGTGATTGGGTATTAGAGTCATTGAGTAACGGAGGATTAGAGTCATTGAGTGATTGGGTATTAGAATCATTGAGTGACGGGGGATTAGAGTCATTGAGTGATTGGGTATTAGAGTCATTGAGTGACGGGGGATTAGAATCGTTGAGTGTCGGGGGATTACAATCATTGAGTGATTGGGTATTAGAGTCATTGAGTGATTGGGTATTAGAGTCATTGAGTAACTGGGCATTACAATCATTGAGTGACTGGGTATTAGAATCATTGAGTGACTAGGCATTACAATCATTGAGTGACTGGGTATTAGAATCATTGAATGATTGGGCATTACAATCATTGAGTGATTTGGTATTAGAATCATTGAGTGACTGGGCATTACAATCATTGAGTGACTGGGCATTATAATCATTGAGTGAGTGAGTATTAGAATCATTGAGTGAGTGAGTATTAGAATCATTGAGTGAGTGAGTATTAGAATCATTGAGTGACTGGGCATCAGAATCATTAAGTGATTTGGCGTATAGGTGGGCCTTTCAGCATTTGCAGTCTTTGTTGGCCCCTGACATTAATCTCATCCCTCATCTCCCACCCCTATCAATTCCTCTGATTTTCAGGCACCCCTTCCTTCCAACCCGACCCAACCCACAAAACGGGACAATTCACAGCTAATTGAACCCAGCAACCCTCATGTTGTTGGGAGGGACAGGGAGAATGTGGGAGGGAGTGCAGAATCCTCACTGACAGCTCAATAAGTCAATAAAACATAGGAGAAGATTCAGGCCATTCAGCCCATCGAGTCATTCAATCTGCCATTCAATCATAGCTAATTGATATTCTCTCTCAACCCCTTTCTCCTGCCTTCCCTTCACAACCTTTAATGTCCTTACTAACCAAGAACTGTCAACCTCAACATTAAATTTACACAGTGACTTGGCCTCTATGGGCACCTGTAGCAAAGATTTCCACAGTCTTACCACCCTCTGGCTAAAAAGTATTCCTCTTCATCTCTGTGGCAAATGGACATCTTTCTATTTCGAAGCTGTGCCCTCTGGTCCTAGCTTCTCTTGCTATAGGAAACATCCTCTCTATGTCCACTCTATCTAGGTCTTTCAATATTTGGTAGATATCAATGAGATTTCCCCCCCCCCCACCCCAATTCTTCTGAACTCCAGCGAGTGCAGGTCCAGAGCCATCAAACATTCCTCATATGTTAACACTTTCATTCCTGGGATAGGTCTTGTGAATCTCCTCTGGACCCTCTCCAATGTCAGCACATCCTTTATTGGATAAGGGGCCCAAAACAGCTCACAATACTCCAAGTGCGCTTTGAACAGTGCCTTTGAAGCCTCAGCGTTACATCCTTGCTTTCAAACCTGGGTCTCTGGAACTGTGTCAGTGGCATTACAGCGCCTCATACCTTGTGGCTGTTAGCTCTGCCTGTGTATGTGTTCATAACGTCTTGGGCACGACTGTCAGCACACCCCTATCATTCAGTATCAATTCCAATCTGAATTAATTGCTGTGAGGGGATGTGAAAAATTCAGTCCATCTTCCAGTGTGGAGTGAGGAGCTCTCTCCTGGAATGTGAGGGCACCCAGTCTGCGGTTTTAAGAGATACCTGAGCACCCAGTGTGCAGACTCGAGCTCAGCAACAGAGATATTGGCCACATTTGGAATATTGTGAGCAGTTTTAGATCTCATATCCAAGAAAGGATGTGCTGGCGTCAGAGAGGGTCCAGAGGAGGTGGTTCACGAGAATGATCCCAGGACTGAAAGAGTTCACGTTTGAGGAGCATTTGATGGCTCTGACCCTGTACTACCTGGAGTTTAGAAGAATGAGGGAGGATCTCATTGAAAGGCCTAGATAGAGTGAATGTTGGCGCGTGGCCGAGTGGTTAAGGCGTTCGTCTAGTGATTTGAAGGTCGCTAGTTCAAGCCTTGGCTGAGGCAGTGTATTGTGTCCTTGAGCAAGGCACTTAACCACACATTGCTCTGCGACGACACCGGTGCCAAGCTGTATGGGTCCTACTACCCTTCCCTTGGACAACATCGATGGCATGGCGAGGGGAGGCTTGCAGCATGGGCAAGTGCTGGTCTTCCATACAACTTTGCCCAGGAGTCCTCAAAATAGAAGGGCATCCATTTAGTACAGAGATGGGAGGGTGATAAATCTGTGGAATTCATTGCTACAGGCAAGTCATTGGGAATATTTAAAGTGGAAGTTGATAGGTTCTTGATTTGTAAAGGCATCAAACGCTATGGGGAGAAGGCAGAAGAATGGAGTTGACAGGGAAAATAATTCAGCCGTGATCAATTGGCAGAGCAGACTCGATGGGTTGAATGGCCTAATTCTGCTCCAATATCTTATGGTCTTATGGTGAGAGTGGAGGGGCATAGAACAGTGCAGTTCCACGGGCCAACATAGCATACCCACTGCTCACTAACCCTAAACTAAACATCTTTGGAACATGGGAGGAAACTGGAGCACCCAGAGGAAATCTACACAGTCATGAGGAGATCACACAGACAGAGACAGGAATTAAACATGGGTCGCCAGCGCCGTGAGAAGTTACTAACTCTCGTCCTTCTCCCCGGCAGGGAATGCTGCAGGTTCTATGGTGATGACGGCTTAACCATCAAAATATTCTTCACCAGGGCCGCCCCCTTCTGCGTCCTGTGGACTCTAATCCATTACCTATACCTGCTGGCCCTGAAGAAGATAAGTGCCACAGATGCCTCTGCTCTCTTCTGCTGTAACAAGGCCTTTGTCTTTCTGCTGTCATGGATTGTTCTACGGGACAAGTTCATGGGGGTGCGGGTGAGTCATGCCTCCTGCTCGCACTTGGCATAAGCAGCGCCTTACGACGCAGTCTGGGGGCAGAAGGGAGCACCTTGCAACAGGCAGGGGCCCTCGGAGTGTGAGGGCAGCCAGTTTGTCCTCCTGCTCAGCGGTGGCACAATGGTATAGCTGATAAGAATCTCTGCCCCATGGCGCCAGAGACTCGTGTTCGATCCCCAGGTGCATTGCCACGGGCGGAGTCTGCATGTTCTTCCTGTGGGGAAGCTGGGGGAGTTGGTGTGGATTCAAGACTGGATTTGTGTAAGATTAGTCTAAATGAGTGCCTGAAGGTCAGCACAGATATAGAGGGCTGAATGGCCTGTTTTTGTGCTGATTGCTGAATGAGATAACGACTAGCTGAGATTGACTGAGGATAGTGTGACTGCATGGAGAGGACACAGCCTGGGAATAGCACAACCATTGTCTACCTATACATTCACTTCCCGTCCCACACTGTGTGAGGAGTGTTCCCTTTCCGTCCTGTCCCACACCGCGTGAGGGGTGTTCCCTTCCCTTCCTGTCCCACACCGCGTGAGGAGCGTTCCCATCCTGTCCCACACCGCGTGAGGGGCATTCCCTTCCCGTCCCACACTGCGTGAGGGGCATTCCCTTCCCGTCCCACACTGCGTGAGGGGTGTTCCCTTCCCGTCCTGTCCCACACCGCATGAGGAGTGTTCCCTTCCCTTCCCATCCCACACGGCGTGAGGGGCATTCACGTCCCGTCCCACACTGCATGAGGGGCATTCCCGTCCTGTCCCACACCGCGTGAGGGGTGTTCCCTTCCCTTCCTGTCCCACACCGCGTGAGGAGCGTTCCCATCCTGTCCCACACCGCGTGAGGGGCATTCCCTTCCCGTCCCACACTGCGTGAGGGGCATTCACGTCCCGTCCCACACTGCGTGAGGGGCATTCCCTTCCCGTCCCACACTGCGTGAGGGGTGTTCCCTTCCCGTCCTGTCCCACACCGCATGAGGAGCGTTCCCTTCCCTTCCCATCCCACACGGCGTGAGGGGCATTCACGTCCCGTCCCACACTGCATGAGGGGCATTCCCGTCCTGTCCCACACCGCGTGAGGGGTGTTCCCTTCCCTTCCTGTCCCACACCACATGAGGAGCGTTCCCATCCTGTCCCACACCGCATGAGGGGCATTCACGTCCCGTCCCACACCGCGTGAGGGGCACTCACGTCCCGTCCCACACTGCATGAGGAGTGTTCCCTTCCCTTCCTGTCCCACACCGCATGAGGGGTGTTCCCTTCCCGTCCTGTTCCACACCACATGAGGAGCGTTCCCATCCTGTCCCACACCGTGTGAGGGGCATTCATGTCCCGTCCCACACTGCGTGAGGGGTGTTCCCTTCCCTTCCCATCCCACACGGCGTGAGGGGCATTCACGTCCTGTCCCACACTGCGTGAGGGGTGTTCCCTTCCCTTCCTGTCCCACACCACATGAGGAGCGTTCCCATCCTGTCCCACACCGTGTGAGGGGCATTCATGTCCCGTCCCACACTGCGTGAGGGGTGTTCCCTTCCCTTCCCATCCCACACGGCGTGAGGGGCATTCACGTCCTGTCCCACACTGCGTGAGGGGCGTTCCCTTCCCGTCCTGTCCCACACTGCGTGAGGGGCATTCACGTCCCGTCCCACACTGCATGAGGGGCATTCCCATCCCGTCCCACACCGTGTGAGGGGCATTCCCTTCCCGTCCCTTCCCACACCGTGTGAGGGGCGTTCCCATCCTGTCCCACACCGTGTGAGGAGCATTCACGTCCTGTCCCACACCGCGTGAGGGGCGTTCCCTTCCTGTCCCACACCGCGTGAGGAGCCTTCCCTTCCCTTCCCATCCCACACCGCGTGAGACGAGAGAGAATATTAGCAGTGACAGAGGAGCACCTCCTCGATGTAAACTCGCCTGGCATTGACCTGCAACATGTCGGGACGTCACAGTAGAGTAGTGGTTCGCACAATGCCTTTACAGCCTGGAGCGTTGGAATTGGGTGTTCAATCCTCTGTCAGCAAGTTTGTAAGCTCCTTCCTGTGTGCGCATGGTTTCCTCCAGATGCTCCAGTTTCCTCCCATAGTCCAAAGACGTGCCGGTGAGTAGGTTAATTTGTTATTGTCAATTGTCAAGAGTTAAATTTGTGGGTTGCTGGACAGTTCAGTTCGAAGGACTGTAAAGGCCTACTGTGTGATGTATCTCTAAGTCAGGGGTTCCCAACCTTCTTTATGCTGTGGACCCCCTGCCTAAATAAAAATAAACTTGTTAAGTCAAGCAACATCTATGGAGGGACATGAGCTGCCCTCTCTTGCTGAGTTCCTCCAGGATTTTGTATGTATTGCTCAGGATTTCCGGCATCTGCAAAATCTCTTGTGTTCATAACCTACAACCTTTGCCTTGGAGGCAGGGCTGTTATCCAGAGGAACAAGTCCTGACTTAACTCTTCACTGGCCAATGAACCTTCTTCAGCTGTGACCTACGACCCCAGGGCTCACCATGGCCATTATTTTCCCTCTTAATCCCATTCTCCTGCATTCTCCAACTAGCCTTTAAAGCCCTGACTCATTTTGAACCTGTCAACCTCAGTTTTAAACATACCCAATGACTTGGCCTCCACAGCTGTTTGTGGCAATGAATTCCAAAGATTCACCTCCCTCTGGCTAAAGAATTTCTTCCTCACCTCTGTTCTAATGAAACGTCCTCTCCACATCCACTCTTTCTAGGCCTTTCACTATTCACTCGGTTTCAATGAGATTCCCATTCATTCTTCTAAACTCCAGCTAGTACAGGCCCAGAAGCTTCAAGCACTTCTCGCACATTAACCCTTTCATTCCTGGGATAATTCTCATAAACCTCCTCTGGACCCTCTAGGATGCCAGCACATCCTTTCTTAGATATAGGACCTGAGTAATAGGGAGAGGTTGATAGGTTAGGACTGGAGCATAAGAGAATGAGGGAAGATTTTATAGAAGTATACAGAATTATGAGAGAGATAGATGGAGTGAATGCAAGCAGGCTTTTCTCCTTCAGGTTGGGTGAGACTAGAACTAGAGGTCACAGGTTTAAGGTGAAAGGTAAAATGTTTAAGAGCGGGAACGTCATTTAGAGTGTCGAACGAGCTGCCAGCAGAAGTGATAGACACAGGTTCAAATGTAATATTTAAGGTTTAGATGAGTGTGGAGGGATATGGCTCAGGTGCAGGAAGATGGGTTTAGGCAGAAGGCTAGACCAGCACAGACAAGGGGCCTGTTCCTGTGCTGTAATGCTCTTTGACTAACCGAGACTCCATCTCTCCTCACCAGATAGTGGCCGCCATTCTCGCCATCGCCGGCATTGTGATGATCACTTACGCCGACGGTTTCCATAGCCACTCTGTCATCGGGATTGCGCTGGTGGTGGCGTCAGCCTCCATGTCGGCCCTCTACAAGGTGAGAGCACCCCGACCTGGCAGGGAATTAACCCTTTAGTCGTATTTACATGAGAGGCCTCCTCAAGAAGGCAAGATCCATCGTCAAAAGTCACCACCATCCTCTTCTTGCGACTACCCTTGGGTAGGACGTACAGAGCCTTGAAGTTCCACAGTTCAGGAATAGTTAGTTCCATTCAACCATTCAGTCCATGAACCAACTGGCACAACCCTAATGCGACACCTCAGCAGCACTGTTAGCATCACCATGATCACTCTGCCTTGCAATTAAATTCTTTTGGTTCTATTTGTGTTCTTCCTTGTAAAAATTGTGTTTAATTTATGTTTCTTATGTGAATGCTGCTTACCCGAAGCTGTGTGCCTGTGATACCGCTGCAAGTAAGCTTTTCACTGGACCTGAGCACACATGCATTTGTGCGCACGACAACAAACGCAACTTCAACTTTGAACACAGCACACCAAAGTTCAAAGTAAATTTATTATCTAAGTACATATATGTCACCATATACTTCCTCACATTCATTACCTTGCATGCATTTACAGTAGAACAAAAAGACAATAGAATCAATGAAAAACTATACACAAACAACACTGGCAATCAGCCAATGTGCAAAAGACTGATAAATAATCAACAGATGTGATTATACTTTAGTACTGTAGTAGTTTGAACTGCTAATTAATATATTTCTGTAAAACTCTGTGCTCCATTGGCTGTTAAACAATCTGAACTCACTGAGCCTGTAGGTAATGCAGCTTTCTCCTTCTTCCCAGATCTTGTTTAAGATGTTGCTGGGCAGCGCCAAATACGGTGAAGCTGCCTTATTCCTAACGGTGCTCGGCCTGTTCAATGTCACCTTTATAATCTGCGTTCCCATGGCTCTTTACTTCACCGGTATCGAGTACTGGACCTCCTTCAGCCTCATTCCCTGGGAGAAGCTGTGTGGGATAGCAATTCTTCTGCTCTGTAAGTCGCAAAGTGTTGCCACTGACTGTTTCGGTGTCTGTGTTTCCCCCCCTACACCCAGCCTCTGTACCTCGTCCAGAGACCCTCTTCCCCCAGTGACCTCGCTGGCCTCTAAGAATCCAAACTGGCTGTGGTGTGGTTGAAGGCGGATGGAGGAGTTATGGCACTGTTGCTCTATTATTGCCACATGTACTGAGATACAGTGAAACGCTTGTCTCGCACACTGTTCCTGCAGATCAGACCACTGCACACTGCTTGGAGCGAGAGCAAGCTGAAACAACAACAATTCAGAGTGAAGTGTAAAAACTACCAAAAATATGCAGTGCAGGTAAACAATAAAATACAAGAGCATAACGAGGTGGATTGTGAGATCAAGAGTGCACCCTACCGTACAAGAGTCTGATCAGAGTGGGATAGGGGCTTTTATTGAGCCTGATGGTACGTGCTTTCAAGCTTTTGTAACTTCTGCCCCACGGGAGTGGGAGATTTGGATTCACATTTAGATTTATTAATCACATGTACATCAAAACAGACAGTGAAATGCATTGTTTCCGTTAAGAATCAACACAACTCAAAGGTGTGCTGGGGCAGCCTGCAAGTTGGCTAGCCTTTTAACCTACTCCAAGATCAATCTAACCCTTCCCTCCCACATAGTCCTTCATTTTTCTATCATCCACATGCCTACCTGAGAGTTTCGTAAATGTCCCTAATGTATCTGTCTCTACCACAATCTTTGTCAGGGCATTCGACGCATTAACCACTTACATCTCACATCCCCCTTATATTTTCCTCCGATCACCTTAAAATTTTGCTTTCTTGTACTAGCCATTTCCACCCTGGGAAAAAGTCTCTGGCTGTCCATCGATCTGTGCTTCTTATCATCTTGTACACCTTTATTAAATCACCTCTCAGCTTCCTTCATTTGCTTCAGAGAGGAAAGTGCTAGCTCACCCAACCTACCTCTAGTCAGGCAGCATCCTGGTAAATCTCCTTGGCACCCATTCTAAAGCTTCCATACCCTTCCTATTAATGAGGCAACCAAAACTGAACACAATATTCCAAGTGTGGTATAACCAGGGTTTTATAGATCCACAACATTACCTAGTGGCTCTTGAACTCAGTCTCACAACTAATGAAGGCTGACACACGATATGTAACAATCCTGTCAACTGGTGCACCAACTTTGAAGGATCTGTGGACGTGGACCCTGAGATCCCGCTGTTCCTCCACACCGCTGAGAATCCTGCATTAACTCTGTACTCTGCCTTCAAGTTCAACCTTCCAAAATGAGCCATTTCACACTTTTCTGCTTATGATGATCCTCAACATATTTTAACACCGTGATATAGAACTAAAGCCTCGTCCAGCCTAATATCTACTGTTTTCCTTATCTCTATTATGAGGACCTTTGTGCTCATCAGTACCTCACTGGCCTTAAGGCACATTGGGATGTGCTGTGGTTGGACAGGGAATTGCAATTCTTCCCTTTTATGTCATGGTTTCTGTATCCATCTTTCCAGCCTTTACCATCCTGATGAATTTCGGGATTGCCGTCACTTCTCCGACACTGATCTCCGTGGGAGTGGTCCTCAGTGTTCCTGTAAACGCTGGTAAGAAGTTTTTCTTTTTGACTCTTTCCCTGGGTTGCAGCAATAAGCGAGAAAGCTGGAGGCTCTGGGTACCACAAGTGTTCTCCCAGGCCCACTGTGGTACCTGTTCAGACCTCTACAGGGAATTTATCAAAAGTGCTTAATGCTAAGAGAGAGCAGGGAGAATGTTTTCAGATCAGGATGGGCCATATTTTGGCAGATGGAGCTTAAAGGAAAAATAAGGACAAGGACAGGGATAGATATTCTGTGTCAACAGGGGTTTCCAGGATTAGATATCATTTAAAGCTTGTCAATAGTACCAGGCGATTAAAACTGCTGAGGTTCTTCTAGTAGTGAAAAATGGCAGAAGGCACTTAACGCAGTCAAGTGTAAGGTGTTGCTTTTTGGGAGTACACAGTGAACGGTCAGGCACTGAGGAGTGTGGTAGAAGACAGGGATCTGGGAATACAGATCCATAATTCCTTGAAAGTGGCTTCACTCTTAGATAGAGTCATAAAGAGAGCCTTTGGTACATTGCCATTCATAAATCAGGGCATTGAGTACAAGAGTTGGAATGTTATTTTGAAGTTGTACAAAACGTTGGTGAGGATGAATTTGGAGCATCGTGCGCAGTTCTGGTCACCTACCTACACGAAAGATACCAATAAGCTTGAAAGAGTGCAAAGAAAATTTACGAGGGTGTAGCCAGGACTTGAGTCCCAGGGAAAGGTTGAATAGGTTAAGACTTCATTCTCTGGAGCGCAGGAGAATGAGGGGAGATCTTATAGAGCTATAGAAAATTATGGGATGTATAGATCGGTAAATGCTAGCAGGTTTTTTCCCTTCAGGTTGGATGAGACTAGAACTAGAGGTCATAGGTTGAGGGTGAAAGGTGAACATGGAAGGGAACTTCTTCACTCAGAGGGTGGTGCGAATGTGGAACAAGTTGCCAGCAGAAGTGGTGGATGCAGGTTCAGTTGTAATATTTCAACTCTGGATAGGTACACAGATGGGAAGGATACGGTCCAGGAGTAGGTCGACGGCACTAGGCAGAAAATTAGATGGCCCGAAGAGCCTGTTTCTGTGCTGTAGTACTCTCTGAAGATAGCACTCGTTAAGTCTCAGAGTGTTGTAGAGGACAGGCCTAGAGCCGCTTTATTACAGAAGATGTTATCAAGACATCAGAATGATTAAGAAATCCATGAAGATGGATTGGAAGGGATCACTCTCTCTGGCAGAGGAGGAACCCAGACCAGAGGACCAGAATCTTAGAAATGGAGTTGTGTGGTTCAGCCTTTACAAAGGGCAATGTGTGGCATCTGGAATCCACCCAGCGTCCCCACCCCCCACAGAAGCTGAACGTTTTCCAATGTTCTGCCTAGACTTTGTTGACTAACAGTGTTAAGGGTTGGGGACCCACGCACTGTATATGAGGTTCAGGTCAAGATCAAGGACCAACTTTATTCACCATATACCAAACACTTAGTGAATTCCTTATTGGGTACCTTCTCTACCTAATAAAGTGTTCAGTGACTGTGTTCATAGTCTTCTGCTGCTGTAGCCCAACTATTATAAGGTTCAACATGTGCATTCAGAGATGCTCTTCTGTACGCCACTGTTGTAATGTGTGGTTATCTGAGTTACTGTTGCCTTCCTGTCAGCTTGAACCAGTCTGGGCGACCATTCTCCTCTGTTCTCTCTCATTAACAAGGCATTTTTGCCCACAGAACTGTCACTCACAAAATGATTTTTTTGCTCCTCACACTATTCTCTGTAAACTCTAGACATTGTTGTGTGTGAAAATTCCAGGTGATGGGCAATTTCTGAGATACTCAAACCACCCTGTCTGGCACCAACAGTCATTTCTCAGCCAAAGTCACTTAAATCACATTTCTTTCCCCATCTGATGTTTGGTCTGAACAACAACTGAACCTCTTGACCATGTCTGCGTGCTTTTATGCACTGAGTTGCTTTCCAATGATTGGCTTTTTAGATACTTGCATTAATGAGCAGGTGTAGCTAACAGAGTAGCCACTGAGCATATATTTACATGTATTATGAATCTGGCAGGCTGATGGGAACCAGAGTGATAGGCCAGAGCATGTGACAGTTGGCATACAAGTAGATTCGGTGTGTAGTGAGACTGTGAGGAAGGATAGGCAGTTGATAGGGCAAAATTGCAGTCAGTAGGATGGGGTGAAATGTGTCTTTAAACTAAATAGTTGGGTTCAACAGTTTAGAAATGAGAGGATAAAATAAAAGGGAAGGAGAGTGCAGGAGAGTTTATGAAAGTCTCCAAAGTAAATAAAATTATAAAAAGTTTAGAATTTAACATCTAGTAACATGGAGACAAAATTGAAAAGGGTGGTGAATACAGAACTCAAGGTGTTATATTTGAATGCATGCAGCATATAGAATAAGGTGGATGAACTTGTAGCGTAGTTAGAGATTGGCAGGTATGACGTTGTGGACACCAGAGCAATGGCTGAAAGAAGATCACAGTTAGGAGTTTAACATCCAAGGATACACACTGCATTGAAAGGACAGCCAGGTAGGCAGAGGGGGTGGAGTGGCTCCAGTGGTAAAAATGAAATCAAATACTTAGAAAGAAGTGACATAGGATTGGAAGATGTACAGTCCTTTTGGGTAGAGTTAAGAAAATATCAGGGTAAAATGACCCTGATGGGAGTTATATACAAGCCTCTGAACAGTAGCTAGGAGGTGGAGTACAAATTGCAGCAGGGGATAGAAAAGGCACATTAGAAGGGCAATATTATGACAGTCATAGGGGATTTCAATGTGCAGGTAGGTTGGGAAACTCAGGTTGGTGCTGGATCCCAAGAAAGGAAATTTGTAGAATGCTTACAAGATAAGTTTTTAGAGCAGTTTGTGGTTGAGTCCGCAGTGCAAAGGCAATTCTGGATTGGGTGGTGTGCAATGAACCAGATTTGATTAGGGAGTTTAAGGTAAAGGAACCCTCAGGAGATACTGATCATGATATAATAGAATTCACCCTACGGCTTGAGGGAGAAGCTAAAATTGGATGTATCTGTATTACAGTGGAGTAAAGGATTTACAGAGGCATGAGAGGGGAGCTGGCCAAAGTTGATTGGAAGGGAATACTAGCAGGGCTGATGGCAGAAGAACAATGACTGGAGTTTCTGGGAGCAATTCAGAAGGTGCAGGATAGATATATCCCAAAGAAGTAAAAATATTCTAAAGGGAAGATAAAGGAAACATGGCTGACAAGGGAAGTCAAAAGCAGCATAAAAGTCAATGACAGCACATATAATATAGCAAAAAATTAGTGGGAAGCTAGAGGATTAGGAAGCTTTCAAAAACCAACAGAAGGCAAGTAAAAAGGCAATAAGGAGAGAAAAGGTTAAGGTAAGCTAGCCAATAATATAAAAGAGGATACCAAAAGAGTTTTTCAATTGTATGAAGAGTAAATGAGAGGCAAGTGTGGATATTGGACCACTGTAAAATGATGCTAGAGAGGTAGTAACAGGGAACAAAGAAATGGCGGGTGAACTCAGTAAGTTTTTTTGTGTCAGTCTTCACTGTGAAACATACCAGCAGTATGTCAGAAGTTTGAGTATTGGGGGCAGAAGTGAGTGTAGTTGCCATTACTAAGGAGAAAGTGCTTGGGAACCTGAAAGATTAGTAGAGATTTTTCAAGAAGCACTAGATTCTGGAATGGTTCTGGAGGACTGAAAACTTGCAAATGTCACCCCACTCTTTAAGAAGGGTGGGAGACAGAAGAAAGAAAGTTATAGACCAGTTAACCTGACTTCAGTGGTTGGGAAGATGTTGGAGGCCATTACTAAGGATGAGGTTTTGGGGTACTTGGAGGCACATTATAAAATAATTCAAAGTCAGCATAGTTTCCTTAAGGGGGAATCTTGCCTGACAAATCTGTTAGAATTCTTTGAGGAAATAACAAACGGGAGAGACAGAGAGAGTTAGTGGATGTTGTTTACTTTGATTTTCAGAAGGCCTTTGACAAGGTGCCACAGTGAGGGTGTTTAACAAGATAAGAGCCGATGGTATTACAGGAAAGATACTAGCATGGATAAAAGATTGGCTGACAGGCATGAGGCAAAGTGTGGAAATAAAGCGGGCCTTTTCTGGTTGGCTGCCAATGACTAGTGGTGTTCTGCAGGAGTTGGTGCTGGGACCACTTTTTTCACATTGTATGTTAATGATTTGATTCAAAGATTCAAAGTGCATTTCTAATCAAAGAATATATAAATTATACAACCTTGAGATTTTTTACTTACAGTTAGCCACAAAGCAAGAAACCCAAAATAACCCAATTAAAGGAAAAAAAAAGACCAGCACCCGATGGATGACTGAATTGCTGGCTTTGTGGCCAAGTTTGTGGACAATACAAAGATAGGTGGAATAGCAGGTAGTGTTGAGGAAGAACAGAGGTTTAAACAGATCAGGACAGTGGGCAAAGAAGTGGCAGATGGACAATTGTAAGGAATTGTAGAGACTTGTATTTTGATAAAAGAAATAAAGGTGTAGATTATTTTCTAACTGGGAGAAAATTGAGGAATCAGAAATGCAAAGGGAATTGGGAGTCCTCGTGCAGAATTCCCTAAAAGTTAACTTGCAGGTTGAGTCAGTGGTAAGAAAGGCAAACACAATGTTAGCATTCATTTTGAGTGACTAGAAAATAAAAGCTGAGGCTTTATGAGGCACTGGTCATTTGACTATTGTGAGCAGTTTTGGGCCACTTATCTAAGAAAGGATGTGTTGGCATCGGAGAGGGTGAGAGGAGCTTAACAAGAATGATCCCAGGAATGAAAGGGTTAATGTATGACAAATGTTTGATAGCTCTGGGTCTGTACTCATTGGGGTTTAAAAGAATGAGGGGGTCTCAATGAAATGTATGGAATACTGAAAGTCCTAGATAGAGTGGACATGGAGAGGATGTTTCCTCTAGTGGGAGAGTCTAGGACCAGAGGGTCCAGCCTCAGAGTAGAAGGAGATCTCTTTAAAACAGATGTGGAGGAATATCTTTAGTCAGGGGATGGTGAATCTTTGGAATTCATTGCCACAGACAGCTGTGGAAGCCAAGTCATTGGGTATATTTAAAGCAAACATTGATAGCTTCTTGATTAGTAAGAGCATCAAAGATTACAGGGAGAAGGCAGGAGAATGGGTTTGAGAGGGATAATAAATCAGTCATGATGGAGTGGCAGAGCAGACTTGATGGACCGAGTGGCATTATTTTGCCCCTGTGTATGATGACTCGCCCCTGAGAGAGCTAACTCTGAGGGCAATGTCGTGAGTGATGGGGAATGATTGTTTGTGGTGACCTTGATCCAAGTATTAATTAGAATCGACCATATTTTCCTCCTGCAGGGGATATTCCATCGAGTTATAGAGCAATGCAGCATAGAACTCTTCAGCCCAGCAAGTCCATTCCACACCAGCACTCGGGCAGTCCACTTCAGTAGAGGCTAGGCCAGGTTAAGTGAGGAGGAGGAAGTGTGGACAGATGTTGGTCTGTGGAGACTGAGTGCATAGCTCTACCATTTTGCTCTATGATTTGGACGCCAGGAGACAGCCAGTGATAATCCGCAGGCGTGAGGAAGCAGTGGCTCCTGAGGATGGGGGTAAAGTTGATGCTCAGTGAAAGCTGGGGCAGAGGGGGAAGATATCTGGGTAGGAATGACCCACGCACTGTCAGCAGCGAGGTCACGGCCCGGGAGGGCAGTGGGGGTGAATTTGGTTGGAGGGGCAGGCATACTGAGGGAGGAGAAGGGGGAGAGCTGAACTGGCCCAGATCGGGGAGGAGGATGCACTGAGACCCTGAGGAGGTGGAGGATCTGAGGGAAAGGGACGGCAGTACATCTACATGGGGGGGGGTGCTGAACTAGGGTGTTGTTTTAGAAAGGCAGAGGTCTGTCACAGCAAAGCTGGACCTGATCTTCAGTGTCTGATTGGGCTGCCATCATCACCCCCCCCCCACTTTCTCTGGACTGCGGGTTAGATTGGGACCCCCGCCGCACACTAAAGCTGCCTCTCCTCTCTCTCTTTCCGTTGCCTCCTTGCTCTGCCAGTGGTGGATGCCTACACCAGCGACATCATCTTCAATGGCGTGAGAGTGATGGCGGTGCTGATCATCTGCCTGGGCTTCCTGCTGCTCCTGCTGCCCGAAGAGTGGGACCAGCTGGCTGCCGGCCTCATCGGCCGCCTGCGGATCAGCAAGAAGGAGGAGCCGGTGGAGGAGCGGTCCGATCCGGGCTTTGTGGGTCAGAGCCGAAGGAGCAAGGGTTCCCGGACATCAGCCGCCAGCTTCTCGCATTCCTTCTAGTGGCACGGCGACGATTTCAGAGGAAACTGTTTGTGGTAAAAGGCGGGAAGATACAGACAGCTCATGTTACATATGGGTGCCTATTTCTTACTGGATATTTCCAAAGACACGTTGTGTGTCTGTGTACCACCGATGAGGGTGTATTCATCACCGACTGCCGGAGCAAGATGGTATTTCATTGAGTGGGGTATTGGGTTTGTGGTGGGGCTGTGAGATTGCTCTAAGGGTGGGTGAGGGTGCTCCACTCTGCCCGATACACCTCGCCATTCAGGTGCAGTGTTGAGAGGGCATCGGCTGTAACCCGCGCCTCGCAGTGTCTGGCCACGGTATCGAGAGGATATCGGTTCGACCGTGCACCCCTGCCTTCTGGGCATTGGCACTTGGTGTCAGAGTGGGCAGGCAGTTTGCTGTTGACTTGGTGCCAATCTCTGGGTGACGCCTCACACAGTCGAGAAGCTGCTTGACTTCCAGTCCGACCCCTCCTCTGTCCTGGTGGCCCTGCAGCCCAGGTTCACTCAGTGAAATGCCGACTGTCCTCACTTGCAACATCCCTTGATTGCTTTTTGTTCTCCTTCCTGCTCCAGTCCCCCGATGCTGCGTGTGTGACCTGGCGGTGCTTAATTGTGAGGGCTGGGGTCAGCATTCCCATTGAAATATGCGTGGGTCTTCACATCCCAAGTCTAAATGCACGGTAAACCACTCGGAAGACCTGCAGTTTGAAGACCCCTGCATGCAGAGGCGTCTGTGTTCTGGGCAGCTCTGTGGGGGAGAGCAAGATTCACTTTACTTGTCACATGTACATCAAAACATACAGTGAAAGGAGCCGTTTGCGTCAACGGGCAGCAGTCTGAGGACGTGCTGGGGGCAGCCCACCGGTGCCAGCATGCTTCTGGCGCTGACATAGAATGCCCACAACTCACTAACCTGTTCATCCTTGGAGTGTGGGAGGAAACCCACGCAGTGACGGCGAGAGGGTACAAACTCCTTACAGAGAGCGGTGGGAAATGAACACCAATCACTGGTGCTGTAGAGCATTCGGCTAACCGCTACACTACCATGTCACCCCGCATACAGTGCCCCCCCAAACTGTGACCCGCGACAGCGGGTGGGCAGTGTCCTGCCGGGATTCTTGTTCCTGATGGCCCCGATCCCACCCAGTCCCACTGACGGTGCACCTCAACATATACATTAGCTGTCTAGTGTGTGCGGGCTGCTCGAAGGCACTGTCCTGTGCAAGGCAGGTCATTAAAGGGGTCTCACCTATTGCCAAGGAGTCATACAGCACAGGCACAGGCCCTTCAGCCCACTGTGTCTGTGCTAAACACATTGATTTTATTCCCTTTGCATCCCCCCCCCCCACCCGGGTTCAACCACTCACTCACCTACACACTGGGGGCAATTCACATCAGCCAATTAACCCACCAACCCACTCGCCTTTTGGGGTTGTGGGGGTGTGGAGGGAAGTCATGCGCTCACAGGGAGAATGTGCGGACTCCACATAGACAGCACCAGGGGTCAGGATTTGACCTTGGTCTGTGGAGCTGTGAGACAGTGACTCTACTGACTACCCCACTGTGTCTTCAAGAGTTAGCTGCGTGAGGATAAGGAAGGAAATGTTGTGGGTGGTGGTTAGTCCGCCCTCTTCCTCCACCTCCTGCCCTACCCTACTTCTCTGCCCCTCCACTTCCCCAGCCCTACCCCCACCCAACCTAGAATGGCAATTTACTGTCCAAAGTTGACTTTAAGTTGGGATGCATTGTGGACCTGGCCTTGAGAGTGTCCAAAGTAACACACACAAAACGCTAGAGGAACTCTCAGCACATCAGGCAGCATCTAAGAAGAGAAATAATGAGTCAATGTTTCAGGCCGAGACTCTTCATCAAGACTCAGGCTGAAAAATCAGCTCCTCCTTTATTCCTCTCCATAGATGCTGCCTGGCCTGCTGAGTTCCTCTAGCATTTTATGTGTGTTACTCTGGATCTCCAGCATCTGCAGAATCTTGTGCTTATGTTACACGCTAAACCAAGGTGCAGTCAAACCCTGTGAGGTCGCCACATGAAGATGAGGGGGAGGACAGTGTCCCCAACATTGCCCAACAGCTGACACTGGGAGAATGGGCTGAGTACACAAATTTCCCCTTGCTGGGCCCAAACTCCCAATCTCCCAATCTCCCAGCTGCAGAACTTCCGGAGAGGAATCTGCCCACCAGTCGAACCCACCCTCCTCCGGCATCCTGTTGATATGCAACGCGCTTTTTATATTTAAAATTGTGAATCAAAACTTTGGATTAAATACGATGGGGGCTATTATGTTCAAACTGACGCCTGAGTACCGACGTCTCTCCCGTCTGAATTTTCTACCGGTAGCCAAGCCGAAACACTTTTAGGTATTGCTTGCATGTCCCTTCATAGTGTCGGAATGTGTGTGTGTGTGTGTGTGTGTGTGTGTGTGTGTGTGGTTGTGTGTGTGTGTGTGTGGTTGTGTGTGTGTGTTTTTAAAGAAAAATCTACTGGTCACTGGAGAATAAAGCATGGCTTTCAGGTGTACAACATCAGAACCGCAAGATCTTCACTGCCAACACCATTCTGCAGCCCCTAGGGTTGCCAGCTCTGCTTGGACATCTTCCTGGAGGCTTCATTACCCGATTTCCTGTCCTCACGTGCATCATCCCTCCAATAGTCCATTTGCTCCTGGTGCTCACAAATACGCCACCAGACTCCTGACCGAAGAGAGCAGTAGTAATTTCTACACTAACCTTGGATCACTAACTTCTTCAAAACTTCTTGAGTCCAGTCCACATAAAGGGTCATTCCCCTCCGGAGATGCTGCCTGACCTGCTGTGTTCCTCCAGCACTTTCAGTTTTTCTCCACATTTCCAGTGACTTCTTCACTGACCTCCCCACTGATCTCCCTCCTGCTTACAAAACAAGTGCTACACCAGCCCCTGTGCCTCCTCCCTCACCACAGCGTCCCAAGCAGTCATTCCGGGTGAGATCAGTCTGTCAGGGACATTACTGTACCTGGTGCTCCCAGCATGGCCTCCTCTATATCGCTGAGACCCGAAATAGATTTGCCCTGTCCGCCACAAAAGGTAGATATCCCGATGGCCACCGATTTCAATTTGACTTCCCATTCCCATTACCACGTGTTGGTCTATGGCCTCCGCCACTGCCACAATGAGGCCACACTCAGACTGCAGGAGCAAAACCTCATACTTAGTCTGAAGAGCCTCCAACCTGATGGGATGAACGTCAATTTCTCTAGCTTCTGGTGATTTCTCCCTGCTCCCCTCTTCTGTCTTTTTCTATTGCCCACTCTGGCTCCCTCTTACCCCTTCCCTTCACCTGGCCATCTCCCTCTGGTTTATCTCCTTCTTCCCTTTCCTGCATGGTCCACTCTCCTATCAGATTCCTTCTGGCTTTTCCAACTGTCGCCTCCCAGCTTCTTACTTCATCCCACCACCCAGCCGATCTCACCAACACCTACCAGCTTGTACTCCTTCTCCTCTCCCTTTGCTCTCATTCTGACTTCTTCATCCTTCTTTCCAGTAGGGTCTCAGTCCAAACATCAACTCTTTATTCCTTTCCGTAGATTCTACCTGACTTGCTGAGCTCTTCCAGAATTGTGTATGTGTGTTACCTTGAATCACCTGCCCCTTCCCTTGAATCCAATGCATTTCAAACAACATGTGCACAAAGATGGGGCAGGAAATCCAGGTGAAGGGCCTCGACCCAGAACTTTTCTCTCCGCAGGTGCTGCCTGACTGCACTTTGTGTGTTGCTCCAGGTTCCAGGTTTGCAGCATCCGCAGTCTTTGTGTCTCCTTGATTCCCCTCCATTTTGTTTAAAGTTTCGAGATAGACCATGGTGACGGGCTCTTCCCAAGCCTGTGCTGCCCAGTTGCACCCATGTGACCCACTAACCCTAGTCTCTGGGATGTGAGAGGAAACTGGAGCAACCAGGGAACCCACGTCATGGGGAGAATGCACAGACAGCGGTGGGAATTGAACCTGGGTCAGAGTCACACTAACCGCCAAACTACCGTGTCACCTTTCTGTTTCCTACACTGTCTCTCATTACCTGGGAACTCCAGTTTAGACCCAGAGGGTTGGCAGCCCCAACTTCCTCAGGTGTGACTGCACTGCATGGCCCATGATCGGAGACTGATGAAGGATTTGCCCCTGAAACTTGACTCTCTCCTGAAAGAGTTTTCTTGCTGTTCAAAGCACATAGAAGAGCAGTCGGAAGCTCTAGTTTGTATGGGAGAGACGCAGTTGGACTTCAGACCACACTTTTGATACCACGCTCGAAGACACGCCAAGGACAGCAGTCCACCTTCTTCACCAACAGAATGGGCCAGGAACTTGTGAAGGCACAGGAAAGAGAATGAGTTAGCTTCTAGTACCATGGACAAGTGCTCGGAAGCTCAGAGCAATGAAGAGAATCGAATCCTTGCTCCACTGACGAACCTCATCCATGTACACCAGTCCATAGAGTAGAAAGGGAGCATTTTAAAATCCCTGGGGTTAAAGGGACATTTTAAAAGTCCTGGGGTTAAGGGAGCATTTTAAAATCCCTGGGGTTAAAAGGACATTTTAAAATTGCTGGGGTTAAAGGGATGTTTTAAAATCTCGAGTGGCTTTTGAGGTGTAGATTGAGTGAAAGTGTTCATGAGAAGGTTTTTTTGTTACACAGTGTGTTACATATGGAGTGGATACATGAAAGAACAGAAAAGTGTGCAAAACAAAGCAGTCTGGGACTCACTGGAGTTTGGAAGAATGAGAGGCTATCTTACTGAAATAAATCATATTCCACAAGGTGCAGTAAATACTGGGAGGATGTGTCCCACATGGGAGAGTCTAGAAGGACATTAGGAGCAGTAAATACTGGGAGGATGTGTCCAACTTGGGAGAGTAGAAAGCCATTAGGTAGCCATGTCCTTGCCACAGAGGGGTGTGGAAGCTGAGTCCTTGAGTATATTAAAGCTGAAATTTAGATTTCTCATCGGAGGTTGTGGGGAAAGGACAGGAGAGTAAATGAGGAATGTGGGAACAACCCTGGGGCTGTATGTCCTGCTCCCCCACCTCCTCCTTTGAGAGATAATTGGAAAGGCTCTGGGACAAGGACAGAAAGTATCTCTTAATGGCCAGAGCCTTTTACAGGTGGCAGACCATGGTGGGCAGAATGATCTCCACCTTATGTTGTGAGCTTATACACTCAGTTGCCACTTTATTAGGTACATGTGTGCATGTGCTCGTTAATGCAAATATCTAATCAGACAATCACGTGGCAGCAACTCAATGCATAAAAATATGCAGACAGGGTCAAGAGGTTCAGTTGTTGCTCAGACCAAACATCAGAACAGGGAAGAAGTGTGATCCAAGTGACATTGACTGTGGTGCCAGATGGGGTGGTTTGAGTATCTCAGAAATTGTTGATCTCCTGGGGTTTTCAAGCACAACAGTCTCTGGAGTTTACAGGGAATGGTGTGAAAGACAAAAATAAACATCCAGAGTGTGGCGGTTCTGTGGGAAAAAACACCTTGTTAATGAGAGAGGTCAGAGGAGAATGGCCAGACTGCTTCAAGCAATAGTAACACTAATAACCACGCATTACAACAGTGGTGTGCAGAGGAGTATCTCTGAATGCACAACATGTTGACCCTTGAGGTGGATGGGCTACAGCAGCAGAAAACCTCACCGGGTTCCACTCCTGTACTAATAAAGTGGCCACTGAGTGTATGATCCAACTAAATGATTAGAACCGGCAATATTACTGGCTTGACTCCGAGATAGAAAGACGTGAGGGGGAAGTGGCCTGGTTCTTGTGAACTGGTGGCTGCCAGGTAATTAGAATGAGTGATATGGGAGTGTGGAATGAGCTGCCAGACGAGGTGGTAAATGCGGGTTCTTTTTTAACATTTAAGAATAAATTGGACAGATACATGGATGGGAGGTGTATGGAGGGATATGGTCCGTGTGCAGGTCAGTGAGACTAGGCAGAAAATGGTTCGACACAGCCAAGAAGGGCCAAAGGGCCTGTTTCTGTGCTGTAGTTTCTATGGTTCTATGATAGGAACATGGGGTATCGGTGAGCTAGATTCTAAAACTACTTTTATCTGGAAAGGATGAAATTCATTCACCTGCATAACCACATTAATTGTGTAAAGAATGGGAATAAAGTGTATTTTGTAATAAATTTCAAAAGGCAATATTAAAATGCATTGGTAAGAACACTGGCCTGTGGACTCCTTTTGTTCTTGGGATCTTTCCTCCCTAGGTAAGGACTGGAGAACACGAGAACCAAACTCCAAGCAGAAAGCTTGGCGTAACGTTAGCCACTTGAGCGTGAAATGCAGTTAGTTATACGGAGACAGAAAGCACAACGCTCCTGGAGGAGGGCATGGAAGTTGAGATCGGTCCTCCTGAGGGGAGAGAGCTGTGGGGTGGCAATTAAAATCCTTCAAGGGCAGAGAAAGTGGCCTTGTCAAACCTTGAAGTCATAAATATAAGGTCTGTGGGTTCAGAAGGAACAAATTGATCTACAGAGCCATTCCCAGCCCATGAAGTGAACAAAACGGGGGGGGGCGTGGAAATAATCTCGACCTAAGTGCAGCTGGGACGGAGGGAGACGTGAAGGAGTCTTGGCGAAGTGTAATCACCAGGTGTGACTAGATAGGTCACGCACTGCTTCTCTGCTGTTAAGTTGTAGGGGGTGACGCAGTAGAATAGAGGTCAGCACAATACTGTTACAGCGCCTGTGACCCCGGTTCAGTTCCCACCGCCGTCTGTGGGCCTCCTCCCACGTTCAATTGTCACATGGGTGTAATCGGGTGGCGCAGGCTCACTGGGTCAAAATTAAAAATAAAACACAATATTACAGCAGTCACGTTGTAGCATTGTGACTTAGTTTCAATCTCTCCCTTAGTAAAATGTAACATGAAGTAACCTACGGTTGAATTGCGCTCAATTCCACAGACCCCAGCAAAAACCATTGCTGCCCCTCCTGTATTCACCCAGCAGTGCGGGGAATCGCTCACTTCTCAGCCACAGGAACCTTGCTGGGGCCATCTCACTCTTCTGTACTCACTGGAGTTTAGAAGAATGAGGGGGATCTCATTGAATATTGCAAAGCCTGGATAGAGTAGATGTGGAGAGGATGTTTTCAATAGTGGGGGAGTCTAGGACCAGAGGGCACAGTCTCAGGATACAAGGATGTTCCTTTAGAACAGAGATGAGGAGGAATTTCTTTGGCCAGAGAGTGGTGAACCTGGTGAAATCGGTGAACTCATTGCCATAAACAGCTGTGGACGCCAGGTGATTGAGTAAATATTTAAAGTGCAAGTTGATGGACCCTTGATTAGTCAGGGTGTCAAAGGTAACGTGGAGAAGGCAGGGGAATGGACCAGGCATGATCGAAGGGCAGAGTTGACTCGGTGGACTGACTGGCCTAATTCCGCTCAGATGACTTGAGGTCTTCACTGCCCCTCACTCACGGCCTTTCCCTCACTCCATCTTCCGCTTCCCCTCCCTCACTGTCTGCTCTTTAGGTTGTAAAGATGGTGTCTCCAACACTGGGGCACTTCCTCAGTGCCTCACCCAAATATCATACTAGTGTGTTACAGTCAACTCTCCAACCTTTTGTGGATGTGAGAAGGACACCCGCATGGTTTGTTGCCTCCCGGATGTCAGGGTCCAGGACGTCTCTGACCAGGTGCACGACATCCTGGTACGAGAGGGAAAGCAACCAGAAGTCGTGATACATGTAGGGACCAACGACATAGGCAGGAAGAGGGATGAGGTCCTGAAGTGTGAGTTTCGGGAATTAGGCAGAAGGCTGAAGAACAGGACCTCAAGGATGACGTTCCCAGGATTGCTGCCAGTGCTACGTGACAGTGATGGTAAGAATTGGAGGAGATGGCAGTTGAATGCATGGCTGAGGAGTTGGTGCAGGGAGCAGGGTTTTAGATTTTTAGATCATTGGAATCTCTTCTGGGGAAGGTGGGACCTGTACAGATTGGATGGGTTGCACCTGAACTCGAGGGGGAGCAATATCCTTGCAGGTAGGTTTGCTAGCATGGTTAAGGAGGGTTTAAACTAATTTGCAAGGGGGATGGGACCCAGAGCGATAGAGCAGTGAAAGAAATGCATGGAGTAAAGCCAGATCTAACATATAGAGAGGCAGAATAAACAGTGTAAAGACAGTAAGGTAAAAGGGCTGAAATGTGTATACCTCAATGCAAGAAGCATCAGGAACAAAGGTGATGAACTGAGAGCTTGGATACATACATGGAATTATGATGTAGTGGCCATTACAGAGACTTGGCTGGCACCAGGGCAGGAATGGATTCTCAATATTCCTGGATTTCAGTGCTTTAAAAGGGATAGAGAGGGCAGAAAAAGGGGAGCAGGGGTGGCATTACTGATCAGGGATACTATTACAGCTACAGAAAGAGTGGGTAGTGTAGCAGGATCCTCTTTTGAATCAGAATGGGTGGAAGTCAGGAACAGGAAGGGAGCAGTTACTCTATTGGGGGAATTCTATAAGCCCCCTGGTAGTAGTAGAGATACAGAGGAGCAGATTGGGAGGCAGATTTTGGAAAGGTGCAAAAATAACAGGGTTGTTATCATGGGTGACTTTAACTTCTCTAATATTGATTGGCACCTGATTAGTTCCAAGGGTTTAGATGGGGCAGAGTTTGTTAAGTGTGTCCAGGATGGATTCCTGTCACAGTATGTGGACAGGCCGACTAGGGGGAATGCTATACTAGATCTAGTACTTGGTAATGAACCGGGTCAGGTCACAGATCTCTCAGTGGGTGAGCATCTGGGGGACAGTGACCACCGCTCCCTGGCCTTTAGCATTATCATGGAAAAGGATAGAATCAGAGAGGACAGGAAAATTTTTAAATGGGGAAGGGCAAATTATGAGGCTATAAGGCTAGAACTTGTGGTGTGAATTGGGATGATGTTTTTGCAGGGAAATGTACTATGGACATGTGGTCGATGTTTAGAGATCTCTTGCAGGATGCTAGGGATAAATTTGTCCCGGTGAGGAAGATAAAGAATGGAGGGTTGAAGGAACCATGGGTGACAAGTGAGGTGGAAAATCTAGTCAGGTGGAAGAAGGCAGCATACATGAGGTTTAGGAAGCAAGGATCAAATGGGTCTATTGAGGAATTTCGGGAAGCAAGAAAGGAGCTTAAGAAGGGGCTGAGAAGAGCAAGAAGGAGGCATGAGAAGGCCTTGGCGAGTAGGGTAAAGGAAAACCCCAAGGCATTCTTCAATTATGTGAAGAAAAAAAGGATGACAGGAGTGAAGGTAGGACCCATTAGAGATAAAGGTGGGAAGATGTGCCCGGAGGCTGTGGAAGTGAGCGAGGTCCTCAATGAATACTTCTCCTCGGTATTCACCAATGAGAGGGAACTTGATGATGGTGAGGACAATATGAGTGAGGTTGATGTTCTGGAGCATGCTGATATTAAGGGAGAGGAGGTGTTGGAGTTGTTAAAATACATTAGGACAGATAAGTCCCCGGGGCCTGACAGAATATTCCCCAGGCTGCTCCACGAGGCGAGAGAAGAGATTGCTGAGCCTCTGGCTAGGATCTTTATGTCCTCGTTGTCCATGGGAATGGTACCGGAAGATTGGAGGAAGGCGAATGTTGTTCCCTTGTTCAAAAAAGGTAGTAGGGATAGTCCGGGTAATTATAGACCAGTGAACCTTACGTCTGTGGTGGGAAAGCTGTTGGAAAGGATTCTTAGAGATAGGATCTATGGGCATTTAGAGAATCATGGTCTGATCAGGGACAGTCAGCATGGCTCTGTGAAGGGCAGATCGTGTCTAACAAGCCTGATCAAGTTCTTTGAGGAGGTGACCAGGCATATAGATGAGGATAGTGCAGTGGATGTGATCTATATGGATTTTAGTAAGGTATTTGACAAGGTTCCACATGGTAGGCTTGTTCAGAAGGTCAGAAGGCATGGGATCCAGGGAAGTTTGGCCAGGTGGATTCAGAATTGGCTTGCCTGCAGAAGGCAGAGGGTCGTGGTGGAGGGAGTACATTCAGATTGGAGGATTGTGACTAGTGGTGTCCCACAAGGATCTGTTCTGGGACCTCTACTTTTCGTGATTTTTATTAACGACCTGGATGTGGGGGTAGAAGGATGGGTTGGCAAGTTTGCAGACGACACAAAGGTTGGTGGTGTTGTAGATAGTGTAGAGGATTGTCAAAGATTGCAGAGAGATATTGATAGGATGCAGAAGTGGGCTGAGAAGTGGCAGATGGAGTTCAACCTGGAGAAGTGCGAGGTGGTACACTTTGGAAGGACAAACTCCAAGGCAGAGTACAAAGTAAATGGCAGGATACTTGGTAGTGTGGAGGAGCAGAGGGATCTCGGGGTACATGTCCACAGATCCCTGAAAGTTGACTCACAGGTGGATAGGGTGGTTAAGAAAGCTTATGGGGTGTTAGCTTTCATAAGTCGAGGGATAGAGTTTAAGAGTCGCGATGTAATGATACAGCTCTATAAAACTCTAATTAGGCCACACTTGGAGTACTGTGTCCAGTTCTGGTCGCCTCACTATAGAAAGGATGTGGAAGCATTGGAAAGGGTACAGAGGAGATTTACCAGGATGCTGCCTGGTTTAGAGAGTATGCATTATGATCAGAGATTAAGAGAGCTAGGGCTTTACTCTTTGGAGAGAAGGAGGATGAGAGGAGACATGATAAAGGTGTACAAGATAATAAGAGGAATAGATAGAGTGGATAGCTAGCACCTCTTCCCCAGGGCACCACTGCTCAATACAGGAGGACATGGCTTTAAGGTAAGGGGTGAAAACTTCAAGGGGGATATTAGAGGAAGGTTTTTTACTCAGAGAATGGTTGGTGTGTGGAATGCACTGCCTGAGTCAGTGGTGGAGGCAGATACACTAGTGAAGTTTAAGAGACTACTAGACAGGTATATGGAGGAATTTAAGGTGGGGGCTTATATGAGAGGCAGGGTTTGAGGGTCGGCATGACATTGTGGGCTGAAGGGCCTGTACTGTGCTGTACTGTTCTATGTTCTATTACAGACTCAGGGACGGCTTGGAAGCTTCAGCACACTGACTGCGTGCTATCCACTGAGCCATTTCCCCCGCACTCCCATCAATGGCCCCTCCCCTGTCACTCACACAGTGGGGTGCACTTACAGCAGCTGGTTGGCCTGTGGTCCTGCACGCCTTCGGGATGTGGGAGGGATACCAGAGCCCCCGCTTTATGTCACGTGCTGACGTTCAATTAATTCTGTCACTGGTTGCTTAGAGTTAAACTGTATTTTTTTTATATTTAAAAACATTTTTTTTTGCTCAGCATAAGAAAACTTTCAATTTCCAGGTACATTTACATCTCTTCACCTCACAGATATCAGCTATCAGAACACTTCCATCAAAGTACAGACATCACCACCACATCCTATACAAAAGCCCTTATTAGTATAGCAGACAGGTTTACATCCACATATTGTAGAAAAGGTTGCCATGTGTTGTGAAAATTATAGTATTTGTTTTTGAGTGTACAGTACCATGCATGTTAAAAAGTCCAAAGGAATGTATTCCATGATTAATTTATGCCAACCAGAAAGCCCAGGGGCCTTATCAGGTATCGGATAAACTTTATTTAAAATTCACAAGAAAGTTCTGAGATTAAAAATAATTACCAAGTTTATGATCACCATCATTATTGAGATCAGTAAAACCACATAAACTTTAAAGAGCCCCAAATAACGGTAAAGCGGAGCCAAGTGACCAGCAGGATGAGATTGTTCAGGGAGGGACTTGTCCATTAATCTTCTGTGAGAAAAATGAGGGCCACAGCTCAGGGATGGGACCAAAGACAGGGAACATGCCTCCTACCAATATGCGTCTACATCCTTCCCGGCTCTAGTCCTCATTGGGCCACATTTACAGGCCACAATATACACAAACTGGTGCCCTTTTCCACAGTAAATACACCACATGAAGATAGGCCATTCAGCCCAACTTAGTCCTGCACACACATCTCCCTGTCACCCCTACACCACTCCCTGGTACATCATTTACTTCTCACACTCGGTCACCACTACCACTCCTGAACCCCTGCCCCCACACTTGCACGGTTCTTTAAGAGGGTCTTTCCCAATGCCTTCCTGCTCTGCTAACGTCCCCTTGGTAAGATGGTCCTTGGACCTGTTCTCATCACCGGAGTCCACCTCCCCGGATGTGATCAACCTCAGTGGTGCCAATAGCACCGACACTAGCTCCTTCTCCTCAGTAAAGGTCAAGAAACTTGTGTCCAGTGGTGGGACAGAGGGCGTTTTTCAAAAGTGCTGCAGTCCCCACTGCCCACTGAAGGCAGTCAGACCTTCGCAGCAGCCACAGGAACATCCACCGTGGAGGCTGAAGGAAGGGAGTGGACATGGGCCCTCCAGATTCACCCTTACCCCATACTGTCAGTGCCCCCCTTGGCACTATGGGCTACAGTGAAAATGGTGTGACAGGTACTACCACAACTTGCGTGGAGAGCATGGCACAGAGTGAAGCCCAAATCTGGCACAGTCTTGATACTGTGGTTGAAAATAAAACATGCGCCATAAAAATAAAGCCAATAAAATCTAACCAATCTAAGGTTCTTGGCTGGAAACGTCGAATTCATTTCCATAGATGCTTCCTGACCTGCTGAGTTCCTCCAGCATCTAGTGTGTGTTACTCTGGATTTCCAGCAGCTGCAGAATCTCTTGTGTTAGTGGTTGCAAATCTAGGCAATCAATTGCTTTCAGAACCTACACCACTTTTCCTCAGCCCTATCCAAAAGGGCGGACTGTCAGCCTAGCCATCCCTTGCTTTCCGTCCCGCTTCCTTCCCTTCTCTCTGTCCTGACAGTGTGGGGGCCACAAGCAAGCAAACCAGCCCCCTCAGGGAGAGGGAGAGCTGAGGGCACCGGTGGGGTGCGGGGTGCGGGGCACTGAGTGGAGAAGGGGTGAGGTTGGGCAGTTTAGGGGGTAGCCGACCTCTCCCACAGCCCAACAATGAGTTAAACTCATGGGTCAAGGAAAATGAAGAACTAAGAGCAGGTGAAGCATGATCTGTGGCGATCCCTCCCAATCACTGACCCCCCCTCTGTCCTGGACACTTCCTCATGAATCTCCCCACCTCACAGTCTATTCTCAATTCGGTTCCTTGTCCAGGATTTGGCTCCTCCCAGCCCCATTCAATGGTCCTTTGTCAAAAAGCAAAGCAACTGCAGATGCTGGAAATATGAAATAAAATCAGAACATACCAGAAACACTCAGCAGGTCAGGCAGTATCTGTGGAGGGAGAAACAGAATTAAGTGTTTCAGGGCTTTCATCGTGCCTGGGGAAAGTTTATAAATCAGATCTGTTTTAAGACACCGAGAAGGGGCAGGATGAAGGGAATGGCAATGATAGGATAGCCTCCCAGGGAAACTGAAATGACACCAGAAGGGCAGTGCTGGCTGAGAGAGACAGCACAGAATAAGCCCATCAAGTCCATACCAACCACCAACTCCCCATTTATACTGACCTTACATTAAATGCTTTGTTAGTTTCACCAAATTCTCACCAGCTCCACCCCAGATTCTACCCTTCCCTGGGGCAACTTACAGGGCTAATTAACCCACCGATCTGCACGTCTTTGGAATGTGGGAGGAAACTGGAGCACCCAATGGAAGCCAACGCTGTCACAGGGCGACACACGAACTCCACCCCGACAGCTGGGATTGGAGCCGGGTCTCCAGAGCAGTGAGGCATCAGTTCCAATGCTGTGCCCTGGTAAAGGCTTGGTCATTATGGCTGATCAGTCTGACAACGGTACTCATCGTGGGAAATGTACGAGCAGCAAGGAGCAACCTTTGGTTTCCAATTACAGCTGGAACGACTGCCACTCCCCTTACAAGAACCACCAAGCTGGGAAAGTCTGCTCCCCTCTCCCACAGGAGTTCTTTTTCCCTTTTACTTGTCTGCATTCAATGGTTTCTTGTTTACAGCACGTTGTTGACCAGTATTACCTTTCAAGGCCAATTTCTTACCCGAGCAAATGTCTCCAACTCTGAAATTCCTAGTGAATTCCTCCCTTCCCATGTTGGATTCACTCAAGATGCCCAGTGTCTCATGGCTTTGCAGTTGCCAATTCCTGGCAGTGACCAGGGTCCAATTCCCACCGCTGTCTGTAAGGAGTTTGCATGTTCTCCCCGTGACTGTGCGGGTTTCCTCTGGGTGCTCCAGTCTCCTCCTATATTCCAAAGACGTACTGGTTGGGGATAGTAAGTTGTAGGCATGCTTATGTTGGCGCTAGAGACATGGCGAGACCTTGTAGGCTGTCCCCGGACTGTGTTCGTCGTTGGCACAAATGATATATTTCACTGCATGGTTCGATGTAGAAAGCTGATCTCTATCTTTACAGACACAAGTCATTACCACCTTCTCCCAGCCAGCACCACCACTGCTGGTGTCGTTGAGTTTCTCTAGGTGACCCCCTTTCATTGTCATTCTCCTTGTCCTCTCCACCCCTGCCTCTTCTCTGTGATGTAAAACACATTTGATTTATAACTATTCCCCAAGCCATTGCTCTGAAACGTTAACTCTGGCCCTCCACAGATGCCATCTGGCTTGCTGAGTGCCTCCAGCATGTACTGTTTTTATTTCAGATTTCCATTCTCTGCAGGTTTTTGCTTTTTCAAATAAAGGACCACTTAAGGCAGCTTGGAGGAGCTGAGTCCTGACTATTGAATGAGTTGAGAAAGTACTGCAGAATTGGGAAGAGGCAGAACAGGGAGGTATCTAGAGCAAAGAGGATCCAGTTACTGGGAAGGATCGAAAGGGCTCCAGAATAGAAAGGCCTGCAACAGAGGGCTAAATCTTGCTGGATATACAGTAGCCACCTTTTCCAAATCCTCCTCCGAGGATCGTCACCTTGTCGTGGTGGGGAGGCTTGTGAGTTTCTGAGAGCCCGCAAGCGATGCTATCTGGAGTTTAACCATCTGCGGCTTAGCTCCTGGCATGGTCACCCATGGCAGAAAGGTCTCAGGGGAGGTTCCAGACACAGATCGATCCAGCCAAGACTTCAGCAGCCGCAGAAGATGACGACAAATCACAACGGCAGTGACAGAGGAGGATCCTCAGTTGTCTTGCACTCCACGCTACTGGACCCGGACCCGGACCCTGATCTATCACGGGTGTGGTGGCTGCCCATGCATGAGCCTCGCCATTAAGGGAAGCCACCCTAACATCCTGGTTATGTGGATCCTGGACTGGCTACCTGAGGATCCACTAATAGACAAACCCTTAGGAGAACATCATACATAACTGGAGTGATCGCAGTTTTACTACCTATTCCAAAGGGCTGTGGTGGCTAGCAGTCACTCACACTGCTGTACCCACCCCGTGGCCTAGTGAGTAACAGCTGCCAATGGCAGGACCCTGTCGCCACACAGAGCTCCCTTTAGCTGCGACCACCTCAGCACTGCACTGGGGAGTCCCACACAGACCCGCTCACTTCGGTGCGAATTTTCTGCTTGAGGAGTGCAGGAATGGTTATGTCCTTTTTTTAAAATTAAACTTTTCTTTAATGCTTTCTAAGTATTTCAATATTTTAATGAAATATGATTATAAACCTATTTCCTCAATTTTAATAGTGTCCGAACATTAAGGATTTAAAATGTTAAAACTCTGTCCTGTGAACATGCAAATGTTCATACCAACCTATTAAGTCAGAGCAGAAGAGGGCACCCGTCCCCTTGGCCACGCCCCCATTTAATAACTAATCTGACTGCAGCCTTGACTCCATAGTCCCACTGACCCTTCAACCTTCATTCCCCCTCCTATCCCTTTGTTTATCAAGAATCGGTCGAGTTCAGACCCTGCTTTCACCACCCTTCGAGGAGGAGTCATCCGGAGACTCAGAACCCTCTGACAGAAAAGACTGTCCCAATCCTATTTTAGTGGCTCCTTCGTTTAGAGACCCCTGGTTCTAGATCCGTTCCCTCTCCCACCCAACAGGTGGGAATGTCCTCTCCACAAACACAAGAGATTCTGAAGATGCTAGAAATCCAGAGTAACACACACATAATGCTGGAGGAACTCAGCAGGTCAGGCAGCATCTATAGAAAGGAATAAACAGCCACAGTTTTGGACTGAGAACTTCCATCAGGACTGTTCTGATGAGTAGCAATGATGGGTCTCGGCGCAAAATGTTGATTGTTTATTCCTTTCCATGTATGTCGCTTGACCTGCAGAGTGAGGGGATGAGGGATCTATGTGGAGGTGGGGAGTGAGGGGAAGAGGTATCTGGATTGAGGTGGGGAGTGAGGAGGTGAGGGATCAGGGTGGAGGTGGGGAGTGAGGGGATGAGGGATCTGGGTGGAGGTGGGAGTGAGGGGATGAGGGATCTGGATGGAGGTGGGGAGTGAGGGGATGAGGGATCTGGGTGGAGGTGGGGAGTGAGGGGAAGAGGGATCTGGGTGGAGGTGGGGAGTGAGGAGATGAGGGATCTGGGTGGAGGTGGGGAGTGAGGGGAAGAGGGATCTGGGTGGAGGTGGGGAGTGAGGAGATGAGGGATCTGGGTGGAGGTGGGGAGTGAGGGGAAGAGGGATCTGGGTGGAGGTGGGGAGTGAGGAGATGAGGGATCTGGGTGGAGGTGGGGAGTGAGGGGAAGAGGGATCTGGGTGGAGGTGGGGAGTGAGGAGATGAGGGATCTGGGTGGAGGTGGGGAGTGAGGGGATGAGGGATCTGGGTGGAGGTGGGAGTGAGGGGATGAGGGATCAGGGTGGAGGTGAGGAGTGAGGGGATGAGGGATCAGGGTGGAGGTGGGGAGTGAGGGGATGAGGGATCTGGGTGGAGGTGGGGAGTGAGGGAATGAGGGATCTGGATTGAGGTGGGGAGTGAGGAGGTGAGGGATCTGGGTGGAGGTGGGGAGTGAGGGGATGAGGACTCTGGGTGGAGGTGGGGAGTGAGGAGATGAGGGATCTGGGTGGAGGTGGGGAGTGAGGGAATGAGGGATCTGGATTGAGGTGGGGAGTGAGGAGGTGAGGGATCTGGGTGGAGGTGGGGAGTGAGGGGATGAGGGATCTGGATTGAGGTGGGGAGTGAGGAGGTGAGGGATCTGGGTGGAGGTGGGGAGTGAGGAGGTGAGGGATCTGGGTGGAGGTGGGGAGTGAGGGGAAGAGGGATCTGGGTGGAGGTGGGAAGAGGTATCTGGGTGGAGGTGGGGAGTGAGGGGAAGAGGGATCTGGGTGGAGGTGGGGAGTGAGGGGAAGAGGGATCTGGGTGGAGGTGGGGAGTGAGGGGATGAGGGATCTGGGTGGAGGTGGGGAGTGAGGGGAAGAGGTATCTGGATTGAGGTGGGGAGTGAGGAGGTGAGGGATCAGGGTGGAGGTGGGGAGTGAGGGGATGAGGGATCTGGGTGGAGGTGGGGAGTGAGGGGATGAGGGATCTGGGTGGAGGTGGGGAGTGAGGGGAAGAGGGATCTGGGTGGAGGTGGGGAGTGAGGAGATGAGGGATCTGGGTGGAGGTGGGGAGTGAGGGGAAGAGGGATCTGGGTGGAGGTGGGGAGTGAGGAGATGAGGGATCTGGGTGGAGGTGGGGAGTGAGGGGAAGAGGGATCTGGGTGGAGGTGGGGAGTGAGGAGATGAGGGATCTGGGTGGAGGTGGGGAGTGAGGGGAAGAGGGATCTGGGTGGAGGTGGGGAGTGAGGAGATGAGGGATCTGGGTGGAGGTGGGGAGTGAGGGGATGAGGGATCTGGGTGGAGGTGGGAGTGAGGGGATGAGGGATCAGGGTGGAGGTGAGGAGTGAGGGGATGAGGGATCAGGGTGGAGGTGGGGAGTGAGGGGATGAGGGATCTGGGTGGAGGTGGGGAGTGAGGGAATGAGGGATCTGGATTGAGGTGGGGAGTGAGGAGGTGAGGGATCTGGGTGGAGGTGGGGAGTGAGGGGATGAGGACTCTGGGTGGAGGTGGGGAGTGAGGAGATGAGGGATCTGGGTGGAGGTGGGGAGTGAGGGAATGAGGGATCTGGATTGAGGTGGGGAGTGAGGAGGTGAGGGATCTGGGTGGAGGTGGGGAGTGAGGGGATGAGGGATCTGGATTGAGGTGGGGAGTGAGGAGGTGAGGGATCTGGGTGGAGGTGGGGAGTGAGGAGGTGAGGGATCTGGGTGGAGGTGGGGAGTGAGGGGAAGAGGGATCTGGGTGGAGGTGGGAAGAGGTATCTGGGTGGAGGTGGGGAGTGAGGGGAAGAGGGATCTGGGTGGAGGTGGGGAGTGAGGGGAAGAGGGATCTGGGTGGAGGTGGGGAGTGAGGGGAAGAGGTATCTGGATTGAGGTGGGGAGTGAGGAGGTGAGGGATCAGGGTGGAGGTGGGGAGTGAGGGGATGAGGGATCTGGGTGGAGGTGGGGAGTGAGGGGATGAGGGATCTGGGTGGAGGTGGGGAGTGAGGGGAAGAGGGATCTGGGTGGAGGTGGGGAGTGAGGAGATGAGGGATCTGGGTGGAGGTGGGGAGTGAGGGGAAGAGGGATCTGGGTGGAGGTGGGGAGTGAGGAGATGAGGGATCTGGGTGGAGGTGGGAGTGAGGGGAAGCACAAGCCAGTGAAGTATGTGCATTGAGGTGGTGGGAATGTGGCTGAGGAGATGGGTGGGCTAGTGAGGAGGCGAGGCAGTGAGTTTGAGGTGAGGGGAGGGAAAGGGACGGAATGCTTTCTGATCTGCTCTCAGTGGCCACTTTATTAGGTACATCTGTACACAAGCTCCGTAATGCAAATATCTAATCAGCCAATGACGTGGCAGCAACTCAATGCATAAAAGCACGCAGACATGGTCAAGAGGTTCAGTTGTTGCTCAGTCCAAACATCAAATGGGGGAAGGAATGTGATCTAAGTGACTTTGATCGTGGAATGATTGTTGGTGACAGATGGGGTGGTTTGAATATCTCAAACTGCTGGTCTTTTGGGATTTTCATGCACAACAATTTCTAGAATTTACAGAGAATGGTGCGAAAAACAAAAATAAAGATCCCATGGGTGAAAACGCCTGGTTAATGAGAGAGACCACAGGAGCATGGCTGGACTGGTTCAAACTGACAGGAAGGTGACAGTAACTCAAGTAACCTTGTGTTCCAACAGTGGTGGCAGCACAGCGTCTGAATGCAGCACACGTGGATGGGCTAGAGCAGCGGAAGACCACAGACACCTCTCCTGTACCTAACAAAGAGATCACTGAGTATATAAACCTTTACATTACTTCAAAAACTACCTGACTATTGCAATGACAGGAACCTCCAATTAAACAGACCCTTGGAATCAAGCATTGATTAACACTGCTTAGTCTAGGCATGAAACAATTAATATTAAAAAGTACCAGAAGTGACCCTAGTGCATGACAAGATTTCTCTGTAGGAAGGATGCCGATTATTTACGTTCCACAATCCGAGATGGCTATCGGGGCGGGCTCTTACTTCTTAGATCCCTCAAATGGTTTGCGCATGGGAGGAGTCCATCGTCCGCCTCACCTCAGCAGCCTCTGGTCGGTCAGCTGCAGTCTCCTTCAGCATTTTTTGGATTAAGATGCTCTAGTGGGAACAGATGGAGTGAATTAATATTCACTCTTAATGATGCTTTGACAAAATACATGCATCTGGATAATCGAAAAATGAGTTGGAGTTACCTCTTTGGTATGCTGCTCAGCAAAATTGCCAGGAAAAATACCCTTGCGAATCGTTTTCCATTTCTAAATAAAACAAAACAAAATAATTAAAGATTCTCTCTTATTTCTCACTCCTCATTCTGAGGCCATCTCAATTCCAGACGCCTGCACAGCCATGACACGAGATCGTGCAGATGCTGGAGATGTTGAGCAATGCACACACAAGGGTCTCATCAACTGTTTATTCGCCTCCACAGATGCAGCCTGACTCTGTGTGTGTGTGTGTTGCCAGCACATCCATTCATGGCCCCCAGGTGGCGATGTGGAACAGGAGACACGTGAATACCATTGAGTTGCTGTCGACTCATGGCAACCCTATGGATAGTGTAGCTGTCCACAGGTTTGTGTCACACGACATGGAAGTAGACTGCCTGGCCTTTCTTCTGCACAGATACTGCTGCTGCCCAGGATGGGGCCTGGCCAGATTCAAACTCAGGACCATCCGCCTCAAAGTCCAGTGCTGATGCCACTATACCACTGGCCTGCCCAATAGCACCACGAGGAAAAAGCTGCAAAAAGCTGTAAACTCAGACAGCTCCATCATAGGCACCAGCCTCGCCAGCATTGAGGACATCTTCCAAGGCGATGCCTGAAAAAAGTCAATATTCATCATCAAGGACCCCCGTCACCCAGGACATGCCCTCTTCTCATTGATACCATCAAGGAGCCTGGAGACACACCCTCTATGTTTCAGGTACAACTTCTCCTCCTCTGTCCTCAGATTTCTGAATGGACAATGAATCCATGAACACTACCCTACTATTTTCTTTCCTCTATTTTTGCAATACTCATTTAATTTCTATTTATTGTAACCTATAGATTTTTTTTATTATTTTGTATTGCGATGTACTACTGCCACAAAACAACAAATTTCACAACACAAGCCGGTGATGGTGAACCTGAGGCAGTGGAAGTGTTGGCTTTACTTGTCACCCAGACTGATCAGGACACAAGTTATTTCATCAAGGTCATTCACAGGGAAACAATGCAGACAACGGTGATGTCGTTACAGAGAAATGGAGGAAACAGTAAAATAGAGAGGGTGCAGGCAAATAAGAGCTACAAGGAGGTAGGTTCAAGAGTTCACGTTTTGCA
Source organism: Mobula hypostoma (assembly GCF_963921235.1). Taxonomy (NCBI): domain Eukaryota; kingdom Metazoa; phylum Chordata; class Chondrichthyes; order Myliobatiformes; family Myliobatidae; genus Mobula; species Mobula hypostoma. The sequence continues at coordinate 85,506,322 of NC_086098.1, forward strand.
CACGAGGGCTCAGTTCACGTTCTGAGCTAGGTGGTATGTGCTCTCAGGCTTTTGTAACTTCTGCCCGATGGGAGGGGGGTGAAGAGTTTAACTGGGGTAGGAGGTAGCCTTGATTATGCTAACTGCTCTCCCAATGGACTTGCAGGTGCAGACACAAGAGATTTTACAGATGCTGGAAATCCCAGAGCACACAGACAAGATGCTGGAGGAACTTGGGTTCATTTAAAGCAAAGATTGATAGGCTCTTGATTAGTCAGGGCATCACAGGTTACAGGGAGAAGGCAGGAGATTAGGGTTGAGGGCGATACTAAACCAGCCACGATAGAATGGCAGAGCCGACTCAATGGACCGAATGGCCTAATTCCGCTTCTATGTCTTATGATCTAACTCAGCTGGTCAGGCAGCACCTACGAAAAGGAATAAAGAGTCGACATTTTGAGACCCTTCATCAGGGAGTTGTAGATAGGGTTCATGGAGGGATAAGGGGTTGCTGGTTTGTGTGATGGACTGGGCTGCTGCCTCCCTCAGTGCAAACCCCCACCCCACCATTACCTTGGCTAACAAGCTCCTGGAGCTCCCTCAACAGGGAAAGATGACAGGGTACGGGGTCAGTGGTTCATTTGGTACCACGGCCCCAGCACGCCACACGCATAACCATGCTAATTGTGTTAGATGGCAGCCAGAACACCCTAACACCTCTGTGGTTGGGAAAGTGTTGGAGTCTATTATTAAGGATGAGGTTTCAAGGTACTTGGACATTAATGATAAAATAAGTCAAAGTCAGCATGGTTTCTGTAAAGGGAAATCTTGCCTGACAAATCTGTTAGAATTCTTCAAGGAAGTAACAAGCAGGGTGGACAAAGGAGAGGCAGTAGATGTCATTTACTAGGATTTTCAGAAGACATTTGATAAAGTGCCACACGAGGCTGCTTAACAAGATAAAATCCTGTGGCATTACAGGAAAGATACTGGAATGGATAGAGGAATGGCTGACAGGCAGGAGACAGCGAGTGGGAATAAAAGGAGCCTTTTCTGGTTGGCTGCCAGTGACTAATGGTGTTCCTCAGGGGTCAGTATTGAGGCAGCTACTTTTCACATTGTTTGTCAAAGAGTAGGTAGTGGAATTGATGGCTTTATGGCAAAGTTTGTGGATGATACAAAGATAGGAAGAGGGTAGGTTGTGCTGAGGAAGCAATGTGATTGCAGCAGGACTTAAACAAATTGGAAGAATGGGCAAAAAAAGTGGCAGATGGAATACAGTGCTGTGAAACGTATGATAATGCATTTTGGTAAAAGGAACAATAGTTTGGACTATTACCTAAATGGGGAGAAGGTTCAAACATCATACGTGGAGGGGGATTTAGGAGTCCTCGTACAAGACTCCCAGAAGGTTAATTCACAGGTTGAGTCTGTGGTAAAGAGGGCAAAAGCAATGTTGGCATTTCAAGGGGAATCGAATATAAAAACAAAGAGATAATGCTGAGCCTTTATAAGACACCAGTCAGACTGCATTTACAGCATTGTCAACAGTTTCAGACCCCATATCTCAGAAAGGATGTGTTGTCATTGGAGACAGTCCAGAGGAAGTTCTTGAGGAATATTCTGGGAATGAAGGTATTAACATATGAGGAGCATTTGGCAACTTTGGGCCTGTACTCACTGGAATTTAGAAGAATGTGGGGGGATCTTTTCATCTCTGTTCTAAAGGGACATCCTTGTATTCTGAATCTGTGCCCTCTGGTCCTAGATTCCCCCACTACTGGAAACATCCTCTCCACATCCACTCTATCTATGCTTTTCAATATTCAATACATTTCAATGAGGTTCCAACCCCCCTCCCATTCTTCTAAATCCAGCAAGCACAGGCTCAGAGCCGTGAAACACTCCTCATATGTGAACCCTTGCATTCCCGGGGTAAATCTTGACCCACAGCCTAGCCAAATTCTGCTTTTGCTGAGTGAAACCCTCCAACTCCTCCCACCTCCACATCCTCTCCCCTTCTCCACCCCCTCTGCCCCCACTTCATCACCCCAAGTACTTCCACAGACTCCCCCATGGCACGTGGAGGAGGGGTATGTTCGACCTCCCCACACTTCTACCCTATCTCGTTCCTAATGTACACCATCCACTCCCCCTCAGCCCATACCTCTCCAATCCCTCAGCCTCCCACCCAGCCTATACCTCTCCAATCCCTCAGCCTCCCACCCAGTCTATACCTCTCCAATCCCTCAGCCTCCCACCCAGTCTATACCTCTCCAATCCCTCACTCTCACCCAGTCTATACCTCTCCAATCCCTCACTCTCACCCAGTCTATACCTCTCCAATCCCTCAGCCTCCCACCCAGCCTATACCTCTCCAATCCCTCAGCCTCCCACCCAGTCTATACCTCTCCAATCCCTCAGCCTTCCACCCAGCCTATACCTCTCCAATCCCTCAGCCTCCCACCCAGTCTATACCTCTCCAATCCCTCACTCTCACCCAGTCTATACCTCTCCAATCCCTCAGCCTCCCACCCAGCCTATACCTCTCAATCCCTCAGCCTCCCACCCAGCCTATACCTCTCCAATCCCTCAGCCTCCCACCCAGTCTATACCTCTCCAATCCCTCACTCTCACCCAGTCTATACCTCTCCAATCCCTCAGCCTCCCACCCAGCCTATACCTCTCCAATCCCTCAGCCTCCCACCCAGTCTATACCTCTCCAATCCCTCAGCCTTCCACCCAGCCTATACCTCTCCAATCCCTCAGCCTCCCACCCAGTCTATACCTCTCCAATCCCTCAGCCTCCCACCCAGTCTATACCTCTCCAATCCCTCACTCTCATCCAGTCTATACCTCTCCAATCCCTCAGCCTCCCAACCAGTCTATACCTCTCCAATCCCGCAGCCTCCCACCCAGTCTATATCTCTCCAATCCCTCAGCCTCCCAACCAGTCTATACCTCTCCAATCCCTCAGCCTCCCACCCAGTCTATACCTCTCCAATCCCTCACTCTCACCCAGTCTATACCTCTCCAATCCCTCACTCTCATCCAGTCTATACCTCTCCAATCCCTCAGCCTCTCACCCAGTCTATACCTCTCCAATCCCTCAGCCTCCCAACCAGTCTATACCTCTCCAATCCCTCAGCCTCTCACCCAGTCTATACCTCTCCAATCCCTCAGCCTCCCACCCAGTCTATACCTCTCCAATCCCTCGGCCTCTCACCCAGTCTATACCTCTCCAATCCCTCAGCCTCTCACCCAGTCTATACCTCTCCAATCCCTCAGCCTCTCACCCAGTCTATACCTCTCCAATCCCTCAGCCTCCCACCCAGTCTATACCTCTCCAATTCCTCAGCCTCTCACCCAGTCTATACCTCTCCAATCCCTCAGCCTCTCACCCAGCCTATACCTTTCCAAACCCTCAGCCTCTCACCCAGTCTATACCTCTCCAATCCCTCAGCCTCTCACCCAGTCTATACCTCTCCAATCCCTCAGCCTCTCACCCAGCCTATACCTCTCCAATCCCTCAGCCTCCCACCCAGTCTATACCTCTCCAATCCCTCAGCCTCCCACCCAGTCTATACCTCTCCAATCCCTCAGCCTCTCACCCAGTCTATACCTATCCAATCCCTCAGCCTCCTCCATCTTCCTCATGTACCCTCCTCATCCATCAACTCCAGGTCTCTCCACCCCCCATCCTCTCAACTCCCTTCCTCATTCTCCCCCTCCTGTTCTCCCTCTCTTCTCCAACTCCCTCCACTTTCTACCCCCCCCCCACCATTCCTACCCTTCCCCTAAACCCTGGTCCATTACTGCATTCCACATCCTCTAACCTTTCTTCTCCCTTGCCACGCAGGTGAGAAACTGCTAGAAAGTTCAGCAGTCGAATGAACAAGGGGGCAATTAAAAGAGAGAGAGAGAGTACGGCGTGAGCTGGGAAGTCACCATGGTAACAACTCAGAGTGGTTGAGCTAATGGACGCTGAAATTTTGGATGGTTTATAAAAAGTTGATCCTTTGGTCTGATAATGGCAGAGGAGACACGACACGAGAGAACTGCGGAAGCTACCCGAGAGACCACTGGTGGAGTTTACGACCACCACGAGGGTGGAGGCGATGGACCGATTAATTTCGACCCATGGTTACCAGTGCGGGTAAGAGCTTGCCTGTGGGGGTCTGCTGGTGGTGAACCCGTGCTGTGGGTTAGTAGACCATTCCCTAAAAGGGGCTCTGTCCATCTGTGTCTGTGTGGGGGTCACACGAAGTGACTCTGAAGACTTTGGAAGCAAGAACGACTAAAGCTGCCAACTTGAACATCAGCTCAATTAACTCTCTCTCTCTCCCTCCATCAATTCAACTCGATGCAACACAAAGTGAACTGAAACTGCTTAAACTTACCTGACACCGTAAGACTGATATCTACCTCCTGGACTATTATTTTTTGTATCCACACACACATTTACGGATATATATATGTAATAGTTTATAACCTGTATTGCATTATTTGGTTTAATGATATTAATTTGTAGTAATAATAATTATAGTCTTAATTTATAGTAAACCAGACACCAGGTGTGCTCCATCTCTGCTGGTCCTTTTCAACCTGTCACGGGGTTTGTGACACCCCCCAGTGCTTCAATCCCCTTTACCTTCCCCCTTTAGCCCTCCCCACCATTCCTCTCTCCCACACCCCCCATCCCTCCAACTTTTCCCCTGACACCCCAACCCCCACCTCCTCCCTCCCCCTCCCCCTCCAATAACCATTACCATCTTGAGTACAAGATAAGAAGCATAGAGTGGACCACTGGAGACGTTTCCCTGGGTGGAAATGGCTGATTCCAAGGGGCATTAATTATAAGGTGATTGGAGGAAAGTATAGAGAGAATGCCAGAGGTAAGTTCTTTACACAGAAAGTGATGGCTGTGTGGAATGTGCTGCTAGGGGCATTGGTAGAGGGAGATACATTAGCAGCATTTAAGAAACTCTTAGATAGGAACATAACTGATAGATAAATTGGGGACTGTAGGAGGGAAGGGCTAGGCACGGCATTGTGGGCTAAAGGGCCAGTAGTGTGCTGTAATGCTCTATGTTGTATGTTCCTCTCCCCATTCCTCACCCACTCTGATCTTCCCTTGCCCCTCCGTCTTCTCTCCTGACATTTCTAACCCACTGCGTGCCTTGCACCCTCCCTCCCTCCCCGAGATTGGGCCCCGGTCCCGGGACTTTCCTCTGGCTACACGTGACTGTCAGACATACCTTTAGTTTTTCTGTCTCGGTGCCTTGATACATCCAGAGCAGCTCAAAGAAGATCAGTCCCAAGGCAAAGATGTCGACCTTGTGGTTGTAGCCGTCTTCTGTGAACTAGGGGGAGGGAGGGAGGGAAGGAGAAGACAAGGGAGATGAGAAATGGAGCAATCCCACACCGGAATTCCCCATTTTGAGGCCACTGCATACGTAGATGTGACCATGTACAGTCAGAGGCCACTTTGTTAGGTCCACCTGTCCACCTCTTTGTTCATGCAGATATCCGATCAGCCAATCATGTGGCAGCAACTCAATATATAAAAGCATGCAGACATGGTCAAGAGGTTCAGTTATTGTTCAGACCAAACGTCAGAATGGGGGAGAAATGTGATCTAAGTGATTTTCACATGAAATGATTGAAGGTCTCAAACATACACTCAGTGGCCACTTTATTAGGTACAGGAGGTTCCAAGTCAAGTGGCCGTTGTCTGTACATATTCATAGTTCATGATCATGCTCTCTTCTGGAGGACATATATCTTTTTTCCCATCAGCTTTGATGAATCCTAAAACTCAGTTTCTAGTCCAGGTAGCTTCCTTGTATGAAGGTAAAAAGTGGTTAAACACACAATTAAGTTGTTAAAGAAAGAAAAACAGCTTTGTTGGAGGAAGTTGGATTTTTGCCATGTCCCAAACCATTTGTGAGAAGAGGTACCTTAAGCGGTCAGAGTTAAGTGGGAATAGAAGAAGGGAGGAGGGTAAGGAAATTTTTTTTATAACTAGAAGGAGAAATCGATATTCATGCCATCAAGTTGGAGCCTACCCAGACGAAATATAAGGTGTTGCTCCTCCACCCCGGGGGTGGCCTCGTCATGGAACAAGAGAGGCCGTGGATTGACATGTTGGAATGGGAGCCAGAATTAGAAGTATATATAGTATATACAACATGATAGAGAGTTAAAGGGCCCTATTCTATAACAACTACAGTTGGCCGAATTCCATGCTCAAACAAGCTGTCAGTGTGACGCTCCTACAGCTCGGAGTGTTCCGGAATTGGGAGTCTCTGTGCTTCCTCCCCATGGAAGACATGCGTTTTCTCCCGGTGTTCCAGTTTCCTCCCACAGTCCAAAAGTGTGCCAGCTAGGTTAATTCATCATTGTAAATTGTCCATAATTAGGGTCCAGTTAATCAAGTTTATTGGGATTACTGGGGCGGCGTGGCTCAAAAAACTGGAAGGGCCTACTCCACACTGTATCCCTAAATAAAAACTTGTACACATTCCCCAGGAAAAGTATGATCACGAACTACATTCTTCAGAAGAACAAATCATCATTTAATGTCTTGTCTCTGCTTTTTGCCTTATACCCACACCAGTAAAATGCAAGAATAAGTAGAAAGCAATAAGTCTGTTCAGATATTACACAAAATCGTAAAGATGTAAAATAGTTACATATTTAGCCTAAAATAACTACGTGTTAAAGGGATTGTGGGAATCGGGACCCTGGCGAGTTACCGGGATTGTGGGAGGGACTCTGGCGAGTTACAGGGATTGTGGGAATTGGGACCCTGGTGAGTCCCAATTGTACCATGAATTCTTTGAGTTGAAGAACCGGGGCCATGGTGAGTTTAAGTGATCTCAGGAATTGGGTTCCTGTTGGAATTTTGAGCAATTGGATAATGGACTAGTGGCGCTCTACTGGGAATCAGAAATAATTAAAGTGACAACTTAACTTCCCCTTTGCCCCAAGCCCAGAGGCAGGATCCTCCCATTGGATGTGACTGTCACACTATAGTGGAGGGAATGGCACAGGAAGTGATGTCGCTGCTTGCCAATCCCAGCACTCAGGGATCTCGGAGAGATTCACACATCTTTCAGCCACAACCCTGGAACTGTGGCGCGTTTTACAGCAGCACAGTAGTTGGCGTAACATTTAAGAGGACCAGAGATCAGAAGATCGGGGTTCAATTCCCATAAGCGGTTTGATGTTCTCCCCTCGACCACATGGGCTTCCTCTAGATGTTCTGTTTCAAAGACGTACGGATTAGGGTCAGTGAGTTGTAAGCACACTACCTTGGTGGTAGAAGTGTGGCAATACTTGGGAGGGTGGCAGGCTAGTGTAGCAGTTAGCATAACGCTACTATAGCACCAGCGACCCAGGTTCAATTCCCACCACTGTCTGTACGTTCTCCCCGTGGCTGTGTGGGTTTCCTCTGGGTGCTCTGGTTTCCTCCCACATCCCAAAGATGTACGGGTTAGCAGGTTAATTGTCACATGGGTGCAATTGGGCTCATTGGGCCGGGAGGGTCTGTCACTGTGCTGTGTTTCTAAATAACTAAAATAAAGATGTTGGTCCTGCCTGGAACATCAAGCCCTGTTCTAGGCAGTGGGCTCCGGAGAAGGTCAGGAAGTATGTGGCTCTGTGGAGAGACAGGAACAGCCTGGACTGCTCTGCCTTACACTACACATAACAATGGGCTTACGAAGGCTCTAAGAGACAACCGACCGAGCAATCAGTTACCAAGGCCTCAGCAGTGAGTGTGTCGAGATTCCCTTTGGATGGAAAGAAGAGGAAGAGGTATAGACTCGAGCAGGCAGAGGTTGCAGTGCTCTCGTGGTACTGAGAGTGTTTTTGCCTCCCCACCTGTTCTGGGCTCATGTAGGAAGATGTCCCAACGTGCCTGGTGAGCAGATTCTGATCGTTCACCCTAACGAGGCCAAAGTCACCAATTTTTGCCTCCAGCTTCTCTCCTTTGATTAGGAAGATGTTTGCCGGCTGTTTTTTGAAAATCAAAACATAATTATTTTGTTAGTGGTGTTGGTTCACTATTGTCACATGGCAAAAAGCCTGTCGTGCATACTGTTCATACGGATCAAATCAAAGTTCAAAGTAAATGTATTATCAAAGTAGGTGTATGTCGCCATATACTACCGAGATCCACTTCCTTGGGGGCACTCACAGTAGAACAGAGAAATACAATAGAATCAATGAAAAGCTAGATAAACAACAAGTGTGTAAAAGACGACAAACCGTGTAAATATAAAAAAACTAATAATAATAAATAGTAAATAAATAATGCTGAAAACTTCAGTTGTAGAATCCTTGAAAGTGAGTCGGTAGGCTGTGGAATCAGTTCAGTGTTGAGGTGAGTGCAGTTATCCACACTGGTTCAGGAGCCTGACGGTTGAAGGGTAATAACTGTTCCTGAAGCTGGCGGTGTGGGATCTGGGCTGTACCCATCACACATTATTACACAGTGCATCAAGGTAGAACAAGGTCAATAGCAGTAGAGTATCCTGACTGGTTGCATCATGGCCTGGTATGGAAGCAAGTAGCCAAGTGCAGAGAGCTGACAAAAAGTGACGGATACAGCCCTGTCTCTCACAGGCAAAGTCCTGCCCACCGGTGGGCACATCTACAAGCAGTGCTGCCACAAGAAAGCAGCGTCCTTCATCGAGGACCCCACCATCCTGGCCACACTCTCTTCTCACTGCTGCCATTGGGGAGGAGACACAGGAGCCTTGGGCCCCACACCACCAAGTTCAGGAACAGTTATTAATCTTCAGCCTTTAGGCTCCTGAACCATTGTGGATAACTTCACTCACCTCAACTCTAACCGATTCCACAGCCTATAGACTCACTTTCAAGTACTCTACAACTAACTTTTTTCAGAATTTATTTAATTATTTATTCATTATTATTATTATTATTTGGTGTTGCATAGTTGATTTTCTTTTACAAACATTGGTTGTTTTTCAGTGTTTGTGTGTAGTTTTTTTCAATGCTTCTGTTGTATTTCTTTGTTGTACTGTGAATGCCTGCAAGATAAGGAATCTCAGGGTAGTATACGATGACATATACGTAGTTTGGTAATAAATTTACTTTGAACTTTGAATGCAGAATTAAGTGTAAAAGGTGCAGACAAAATGCAGTGCAGGTAGATAATAGTATGTATAAACATTGCTTCCTTTTTATAAAACAACACTGTGACTTCCCCCTGAACAGCCTTTCTTAGATTATTACCTCACCTGTTTAGAATGGAAAGGCCCATCGGCCCATCTGGCCATCAGGGACCTGCCTATCCCAACACCGGGCCCATGGCCTTTAATATCAAACACAAGAGATTATGTGGAGCACACTGCCTGGGAGTGAGCCAGAGACCCTCACAACACTCAAATATTTAACTGGGCTCTTGAAGCACAACAGTAAGTCCGGATGAAGTGTCTCGGCCTGAAACATCAGCTGTTTATTCCCCTTCACAGATGCTGCCTGAGCTGCTGAGTTCCACCAACATTTGATATTTCCAGTATCTTACGTTTACAGTGTTTAATGCACTAGCTTTTACTCTCCTTTCTGCATTACTTATTTGTATACAGTTTGTCTTATAATGTGATGTATATTTTATATAATACACTGTGCTGCTGCCAGCGTTAACAAACCTGATTCTGACATAATCCCTGTGAACATCTGGAGACTAATCCACAGAGTGGTCAAACAGTACTAAACCAGGCCACCACCTCTATAATCCCTGGGGTCATGCCCTTTAGTCACTAGGGCAACACTGCCAGAGGAGAAAAGCAGTATACAAAGTCCTGCCTTCACACTGCCAACACCCACTGTGGGCCACTACACGCGGCAAATGGGAATAGGTTTTTTTGCAGGTAGGTTTGCTAGCATGGTTCGGGAGGGTTTAAACTAATTTGTGAGGGGGATGGGACCCAGAGCGATAGAACAGTGAAAGAGGTGCATGGAGTAAAGCCAGATCTAACATATAGAGAGGCTTTGAGGAAAGAGAAGCAGAATAAACGGAGTAAAGACAGTAAGGTAGAAGGGCTGAAATGTGTGTACCTCAATGCAAGAAGCATCAGGAACAAAGGTGATGAACTGAGAGCTTGGATACATACATGGAATTATGATGTAGTGGCCATTACAGAGACTTGGCTGGCACCAGGGCAGGAATGGATTCTCAATATTCCTGGATTTCAGTGCCCTAAAAGGGATAGAGAGGGCGGAAAAAGGGGAGGAGGGGTGGCATTACTGGTCAGGGATACTATTACAGCTACAGAAAGGGTGGGTAATGTAGCAGGATCCTCTTTTGAGTCAATATGGGTGGAAGTCAGGAACAGGAAGGGAGCAGTTACTCTACTGGGGGTATTCTATAGGACCCCTGATAGCAGCAGAGATACAGAGGAGCAGATTGGGAGGCAGATTTTGGAAAGGTGCAAAAATAACAAGGTTGTTATCATGGGTGACTTTAACTTCTCTAATATTGATTGGCACCTGATTAGTTCCAAGGGTTTAGATGGGGCAGAGTTTGTTAAGTGTGTCCAGGATGGATTCCTGTCACAGTATGTGGACAGGCCGACCAGGGGGAATGCCATACTAGATCTAGTACTAGGTAATGAACCGGGTCAGTTCACAGATCTCTCAGTGGGTGAGCATCTGGGGGACAGTGACCACCGCTCCCTGGCCTTTATAATTATCATGGAAAAGGACAGAATCAAAGAGGACAGGAAAATTTTTAATTGGGGAAAGGTAAATTATGAGGCTATATGGCTAGAACTTGCGGGTGTGAATTGGGATGATGTTTTTGCAGGGAAATGTACTATGGACATGTGGTCGATGTTTAGAGATCTCTTGCGGGATGTAAGGGATAAATTTGTCCCGGTGAGGAAGATAAAGAATGGTAGGGTGAAGGAACCATGGATGACAAGTGAGGTGGAAAATCTAGTCAGGAGGAAGAAGGCAGCATACATGAGGTTTAGGAAGCAAGGATCAGATGGGTCTATTGAGGGATGTAGGGAAGCAAGAAAGGAGCTTAAGAAGGGGCTGAGAAGAGCAAGAAGGGGGCATGAGAAGGCCTTGGTGAGTCGGGTAAAGGAAAACCCCAAGGCATTCTTCAATTATGTGAAGAAAAAATGGATGACAGGAGTGAAGGTAGGACCCATTAGAGATAAAGGTGGGAAGATGTGCCCGGAGGCTGTGGAAGTGAGCGAGGTTCTCAATGAATACTTCTCTTCGGTATTCACCAATGAGAGGGAACTTGATGATGGTGAGGACAATATGAGTGAGGTTGATGTTCTGGAGCATGCTGATATTAAGGGAGAGGAGGTGTTGGAGTTGTTAAAATACATTAGGACAGATAAGTCCCCGGGGCCTGACAGAATATTCCCCAGGCTGCTCCACGAGGCGAGAGAAGAGATTGCTGAGCCTCTGGCTAGGATCTTTATGTCCTCGTTGTCCATGGGAATGGTACCGGAAGATTGGAAGAAGGCGAATGTTGTTCCCTTGTTCAAAAAAGGTAGTAGGGATAGTCCGGGTAATTATAGACCAGTGAGCCTTACGTCTGTGGTGGGAAAGCTGTTGGAAAAGATTCTTAGAGATAGGATCTATAGGCATTTAGAGAATCATGGTCTGATCAGGGACAGTCAGCATGGCTTTGTGAAGGGCAGATCGTGTCTAACAAGCCTGATAGAGTTCTTTGAGGAGGTGACCAGGCATATAGATGAGGGTAGTGCAGTGGATGTGATCTATATGGATTTTAGTAAGGCATTTGACAAGGTTCCACATGGTAGGCTTATTCAGAAAGTTAGAAGGCATGGGATCCAGGGAAGTTTGGCCAGGTGGATTCAGAATTGGCTTGCCTGCAGAAGGCAGAGGGTGATGGTGGAGGGAGTACATTCAGATTGGAGGATTGTGACTAGTGGTGTCCCACAAGGATCTGTTCTGGGACCTCTACTTTTCGTGATTTTTATTAACGACCTGGATGTGGGGGTAGAAGGATGGGTTGGCAAGTTTGCAGACGACACAAAGGTTGGTGGTGTTGTAGATAGTGTAGAGGATTGTCTAAGATTGCAGACAGACATTGATAGGATGCAGAAGTGGGCTGAGAAGTGGCAGATGGAGTTCAACCCAGAGAAGTGTGAGGTGGTACACTTTGGAAGGACAAACTCCAAGGCAGAGTACAAAGTAAATGGCAGGATACTTGGTAGTGTGGAGGAGCAGAGGGATCTGGGGGTACATGTCCACAGATCCCTGAAAGTTGCCTCACAGGTGGATAGGGCAGTTAAGAAAGCTTATGGGGTGGTAGCTTTCATAAGGGATAGAGTTTAAGAGTCGCGATGTAATGATGCAGCTGTATAAAATTCTGGTTAGGCCACGCTTGGAGTATTGTGTCCAGTTCTGGTCACCTCACTATAGGAAGGATGTGGAAGCGTTGGAAAGGGTACAGAGGAGATTTACCAGGATGCTGCCTGGTTTAGAAAGTATGCATTATGATCAGAGATTAAGGGAGCTAGGGCTTTACTCTTTGGAGAGAAGGAGGATGAGAGGAGACATGATAGAGGTGTACAAGATAATAAGAGGAATAGATAGAGTGGATGGCCAGCGCCTCTTCCCCAGGGCACCACTGCTCAATACAAGAGGACATGGCTTTAAGGTAAGGGGTGGGAAGTTCAAGGGGGATATTAGAGGAAGGTTTTTTACTCAGAGAGTGGTTGGTGCGTGGAATGCACTGCCTGAGTCAGTGGTGGAGGCAGATACACTAGTGAAGTTTAAGAGACTACTAGACAGGTATATGGAGGAATCTAAGGTGGGGGCTTATATGGGAGGCAGGGTTTGAGGGTCAGCACAACATTGTGGGCCGAAGGGCCTGTACTGTGCTGTACTATTCTATGTTCTATGTTCTATTAACAAAATTAGTGGCTCAAAATTGACCTATGGACCATCAGTGACAGTACAAATGTAGGCCTGGCTTGTCCCTCATTCACTTTTGTAGTCAAACCAGGAAGTCAATGCTGGTTCAGTGAGGACTGAACAGAATGACACAGCAGAGCTGTGGAAGAACTGCGGGGGTGGCAGGGGCATCTGTGGGGGCAGAAGGTGTATGTGGAAATCCTCAGGCAAAGGCCTATGTGTCAAAAGCTTTCTTTGTGACCGCATCTGCACGTGATACCATGTTCAATGAATTATGGCCCTGTATTCCCAGGTCCCTTTGATCTACCACAGTCCTCAGTGCCCTGCCATTCACTGTGTAAGACCTATCCTGGTTGGTTCTACCAAAGCGCAAAAACTCACACTTGTCTGCATTAAATTCCATCTGCCATTTCTCAGCCCATTTTCCCAGCTGGTCCAGATCCTGCTGCAAGCCATGATAGCCTTCCTCACTGTCCACTACACCTCCAACCTTGGTGCCATCCACAAATTTGCTGATCCAGTTAACCACGTTAACATCCAGATCATTGATATAGATGACAAACAACAATTAACCCAGCACCAATCCCTGTAGCACACCACTAATCACAGGCCTCTGGTCAGAGAGGCAACCCTCTACTGCCACCTCCTGGCTTCTCCCACAAAGCCAATCTCTAATTCAATTTAATATCTCACGTTGAATGCTGAGTGACTGAACCTTCCTGACCAGCCTCCCATGCAGGACCTTGCTGAAGTCCACGTAGACAACATCCACTGCTTTGCCTTCATCCGCTTTCCTGGTAACTTCCTCAAAAAACTCGGTGAGATTGGTTAGACATGACCCACCATGTACGACCCCACGCTGACTAGACAACCCTTACTGTTATGAGGCAACCACAATCTCAATGGTCTGACCTTCAGATCCCGATGAATCAAGTTCTGCCGATGAATGTACTCAACGCCATCCAACAACTGACGCATTATGTTTAAGGAAACTTCGACCTGCTGTTCCTGATAGCTCTCCTGCATCCAGACACTTAAGTTCTTCTCGTACAACTTCATTTGGATGTACAGGTATTTCTTGTTATCCCTGCAACAGCGTAATTCAAAAAAAAGAAATTGAAAAATCATGAACAAGAAAAGAAAGCTTGCATGTTTGAGAAACTTTATGCAGTCACGCACACAGACTTCTAGTCAAGAACGGTGCCTGCGTACAACGCTCCTTTGGCCAACATCTTCTGGATAAATCAAGAAACCATCTTTTTCACTTCTTTTCTCACACTGAATGAGATTCGGAACTGTTGGAGCCTGTGTTTTGCTCCAGCGCTCTGCAGTCTCCAAGAGGATTGCGGGAGGCAGACACAGCGTGAGCAAACCTTGTGGTGAGAAGGCTGCAGGAGTGTTTGACTCCATTTCGCCAATTAAAGCTTCCATCGTTCACCGATTAAAGCAACAAGGGCGACTGAAACATCGAGGCGAGTGCAGAAGTTTGGAAATAGTTTGGGTGTCCCAGCGCTCTGCAGTCTCTGAGACGATTCCGGGAGGCAAAGGCAGCGTGCATGAACTTTGTAACGGGCAGGCTACAGGACAGGGCTCAAACCAATGTTTGGCTCCATTTTGCCAATTAAAGCCCCCATTGTTCGCTGATTAAAGCAACAAGGGAGATTAAAGCTTCGAAGCGGATGCAGAAGCGACCATTCATCACAACTCATTCATTAATCCTGATGAAGGGTCTCAGCCCGAAACATCGACTCTTTATTCCTCTCCATAGATGCTGCCTGATCTGCTGAGTTCCTCCAGCATTTTGTATGTGGCAGTAAGAGATAGATAGATGGGCCTGCATTCACTAGAATTCAGAAGAATGAGGGGTGACTTGATTGACCCTATCGAACATTGAAAGGCCTCGATAGGATGGATGTAAAGAGGGTGTTTCCACGATGCGGGTGTCTAGGACCAGAGGACACAGTCTCAGAATGTAGGGCGTCCTTTTAAAATGAAGGTGAGAAGGAATTTCTTTAGCCGGAGTGTGGTGAATCTGCTGGATTTGTTGCCACAGGCAGCTTTGGAGGCCAAGTCATTGGGTATATTTAAGGCAGAGGTTTTTTGATTATTCAGGGCATGAAGGGATATGGGGAAAAGGCAGGAGAGCAGGGTTGAGAGGGAAAATGCATCAGCCATGATGAAATGGTGGAGCAGACTCGATGACCCAAATGGCCTAATTCCGCTCCTATTTCTTAGGGTCTTATGCTCATTAATGCAAATATCTAATCAGCCAATCATGTCGTAGCAATCAAGAGCTTCCGTTGTTGTTCAGACAACTGAAATGTGATCTAAGTGACTTGACCATGAATGATTGTTGGTGCCAGATGGGGTGGTCTGAGTATCTCAGAAACTATTAATCTCCTGAGATCACCACACACAACAGTCTTTAGAGTTTGCAGAGAATGGTGCGAAAAACAAAAAACATCCAGTGACTGGCAGTTCTTGGGTAGAAGTGCCTTGCTAATGAGAGAGGTCAGAGGAAAATGGCCAGACTGGATCAAGGTGACAGTAACTCAAGTAGCCACGCATTACAATAGTGGAATGCAGAAGAGCAGCTTGGAATGCACAGCACGTCGAACCTTGAGGTGGATGGGCTACAGCAGCAGAAGATCACACCGGGTTCCATTCCTGTACTCAATAAAGTAGCCACAGTGTGTAAATACAATTTTTATGCAGCAACAAAACTTACGTCTATTGTCTCATTACCTCTCTTCAAACCAGGAAATGTGGTATCGAACAATGTTGGGATTTTCCATATTTGCCAATGACATGGCCTCTCGTCTTGCGCGGCTATTTGGAGATCAAAAACAACATGTCAGAGTTGAAGTCTCATGAGAAGGTAGGTTCATCAAAGCAATGCCATTATGCACAGGTCAGCCGTCAGGATGCTGCTGGATTAGACAGCATGAAGATAGGTTGAGCAAGCTGGGGCTTTTCTCTTGGGGCTGGAGGTGACGAGACAGGTGTACAAGTTGATAGGATCCACTTATAGAGGGGACAGCCAGCACCTTTTCCCCAGGTTGCAAATGGCTAATACAAGATGGGAAAATTTTAGGTTGATTGGAAGAAAGTATAGGGAGTATGTCAGAGTTGTTTTTTTACACACAGGCGGTAAGTGTGGGCAATGCACCGCCAGTGGTGTGTAAAGGCAGATATATTGGCAACTTTTAAGAGACTATTAGATAGGCACATGGATAGAAAAGTGGAGGGATATGTAGGTAGGATTGAACTTAGAGTAGGTTAAAGAATGGTACAACATTGTGAGCTGATTGTCCTGGACTATGCTGTACTATGTTCTACTTAAATATAAAGCACCCAAAAATAATCTGATTCTTGGCACATATCCCACATTTGTAATTTTAAAAAGCACTTCAATTATAAAGTGTGTTGGAATATCTGAGTGTAGAAACACAAGTCTTTCTTTTCTCCCCTGCTGGACAGACCAAGCACCCAAGAGCGCCATCTAGGGGCTCACCCAAGAATCCTGCTCCGGGATTGGTGCGCTGTTGTATGTTCTAAGTAGTTTCATATCCCCCTCAAACCACTGTTCTACAAGCAGCTATCTCTTTGTACTGGACGCAACTCCTCGGTCTCTGTGGAAAATAGCTGTATACAATGACTCAAAGTCATACAGTGCGGAAACAGACGCCTTGGCCTACTGAGTGTGCACCAACAAGCAATTATCCACCTTACACCACTCCTACACCAATCATTTTTATTCTCTCCCCACATTCTCATCCCCCCCACCCCAGATTCTACCACTCACCACACACTGGGGCTGATCTACAGTGGGCAGTTACCCCCCCTTGACCCCAGATTCTACCACTCACCACACACTGGGGCTGATTTACAGTGGGAAATTAACCAGCTGCCTGCCTTCAGATGGGGAAGGCAGGCAACCAGACCACTAAGAGACCATAAGACATAGGAGCAGAATTCAACCCATCACATCTGCCCTGCCATTCGATAAAGGCTGATTTGTTTTACTTCTGACCGTGCGGCTGTCTTCGGGTTGAGAGGGAGAACGTGTAAACTCCACGCAGACCGCACCCGAGGTCCGTAGTGAACCTGAGTCTCTGGAGTTGTGGACACTGGTTCTAATGGTTGTACAATTGTGTCACCCTTTAGCGCATTCTACAAATATCTCTTGTACGTCCACAGAGTTCATTCTACCTGCCATACATCATTCCCTGGCCCGTGAAAGCACTGCCAACTTCATTCTAAATCCAAGAGAAAGTTACACTGAAATCTGTCATTCGTGCCAACAAGCAACACAGCCCAAAGATGCGCTGGGTGCAGCCCACAAGTGCTGCCATGCCTTCTGCACCAACATAGCATGCCCACAACTCACTGAAGCTAACCTGTACATTTTAGACCACAAGACCTAGGAGCAGAATTAAGCCATTCGGCCCATCGAGTCTGTCTGCCATTCCATCATGGCTGATTTACTATCCCTCTTAACTCCATTCTCCTGCCTTCTCCCTCTAACCTTTGAAGCCTGACTAATCAAGAACCCATCAACCTCCACTTTAAATATATCCAATGACTTGGCTTCCTCAAGCGACTGTGGCAATGAATTCCACAGATTCACCACTCTCAGGTGAAATTCCACCTCATCTCTGTTCTAAAGGCACATCCCTCTATTCTAAGGCTGTGTCCGCAGGTCCTTGACTGTTGGAAACATCCCTTCGACATCCACTCTAGCAAAAGGGTCTCATAAAATACTTTCCTGCTCCCCTTAACAGCAATTGATAACAATATATTGGATAACAAAGTATTGGATAAGTGAATAAAAATGTTGGGAAGGTCAAGTTGTCCAATTCTGCTTTCATTTCAATTCCATAAAAGCTCTCACTACACCTACCCCATGGTACCACCTCAGACTACACTCCTCCAGTATAGGAAACATCCTTCATTTCATCTTTCAGAATGTGGGAGGAAACCAGAGCACCCGGAGGAAACCCATCCAGTCACTGGCAGAACGTGCAAATGAGTTTCAGACAGAGGTGGGAATACAACACCAATTTTCCAATTGCTGGCACCGTAAAGCATTGCACTGCCCAGTACGCTAGGCTTCAGCCAGATCCTGAACACTTCACAAACCGCTTCAAGTAATCTCTAACCTACAGTCGTAGCTCGCTGTGAGGACTGAGGTTAACAGTTCAAAGAGGAAGAGAAAAAGTACACTCACTCGTCCCCTGTAGGAATTTCCTTGATCGCATAGAACTGTTCATCAACAGTATACTTCGCTTTATAAACACGGCCAAATCCGCCTTCGCCGATTAATTCTCTGTCAGTAAATTCATTCATGCTGGATTTGTTCATTTTAATCAAGAGTAAAAAAAACATAAATAGAAAAGAGTAAATAACTTTTCAACACAAAAGAGATGCTGGAGATCGAAAGCAACAAACAGAATGCTGGAGGAACTCAGCAGGTCGGGAAGCATCTCCAGTTTAGAAGGGAATAAACAGTCGACAGGTCCTAATGAAGGGTCCCAGTCTGAAACATCGGCTCTTTATTCCTCTGAGTTTCACCAGCACTTTGTGTGTTGTTCCTTAAATAATCTTGCCAGCCACCGCGCAGGAACGTGACTTGTCCACCTTCGGCATTGAGGTTATTTAATGATACATTAGGGGAGGAGTGAAAAGGAGAGCGATAAAGGAACGCTAAATGGAGAGGGAGTAACATTTAAGGATGTACTTTGAGTTTATGGTGAAAGGAGATCCACCATGATATTCCCTGTGATGTATAGAAATTACACAGCTGCCCTTAATGTCACTGGTGGATTACATCTCTTCCCCTGTACCCTCCCATCCCTTATCGGCCCGTATCTTCTACATATACTCCAGCTGAGGCTGATGAAACTAATACTATTACGATCGGGCAGGAGGTACAGGAACCTTGTGTCCCACACCACCAGGTTCAGCAACAGTTATTACCCTTCAACCATACAGCTCCTGAACCAGTGCCAACAACCTCAACGTATACTGTAATTAATTTACTTTGTTATTATTATTTTATTTCATTTTTTTCTTCAATATGTTGCATTGAACTGCGGCTGCTAAGTTAACAAATTCCATGTCACACATCAGTGATAATAAACCTGATTCTGATCCTGACTCTGAACTAATTCCACAACCTTTCAGGGAACCAAAGACTCATGTTCCCAGTATTATTTAGTTTTTTTTATTGGCGTGACTTGTTTTCTTTTGTACATTGGGATCTCAAGGTAATATATAGTATAATATACACTCAGTGGCCAGTTTTATTCAGCATGGGAGGGGAACCCAGTGAGGTCTTCTGCTGTTGTCACCCATCCACTTCAAAGGACACAGCGGTGTCAAGAAAACAACCTCTCCCTCAATGTCGCAAACACAAAGGAGCTGGTTGTGGACTACAGGAATGGAGACAGGCTCATCCCTATTGACATCAATGGATCTGGGGTTGAGAGTGTAAACGGCTTTAAATTCCTCGGCACACACATCACCGAGGATTTCACGTGGTCTGTACATATCGGCTATGAGGTGAGAAAAGCACAAGTGCCTCTCTTGTCTCAGACAGTTGAAGAAGTTCGGCATTGGTCCCTAATCCTAAGAACTTTCTATAGGGGCAAGATTGAGAGCATCCTGACTGGCTGCATCACTGCCTGGTATGGGAACTGTACTTCCCTCAATCACAGGACTCTGCTGAGAGTGCTGCGGACAGCCCTGTGCACCTTCCCTCTATTCAGGACATTTACAGCATTAGGTGTGTAAAAAGGGCCTGAAGGATCATTGGGGACCCGAGTCGCCCCAACCACAAACTGTTCCAGCTGCTACCATCTGGGAAACGGTACCACAGCATAAAAGCCAGGACCAACAGGCTCTGGGACAGCTTCTTCCACCAGGCCATCAGACTGATTAACTCATGCTGACACAACTGTATTTCCATGTTATATTGACTATCCTGTTGTACATACTATTTATTACATATTACTATAAATTGCACATTCAGAGATGTAACGTAAAGATTTTTACTCCTCATGTATGAGAAGGATGTAAGAAATAAAGTCAAATCAATTCAATGTTGTGCATTCGGAGATGTTCTTCAGCACACCACTGCGTAGTTATTTGAGTTACTGACACCTTCTTGTCAGCTGGAACCAGTCTGGCCTTTCTCATCTGTCCTCTCTCATTAACTAGGCATTTTCATCCACTGAACTGCCACTCACTGGATGTTTTTTTTTGTTTTTTGTACCATTCTCTTTGAATTCTAGAGAGTTGTGCATGAAAATCCCAGGAGGTCCTCAGTTACTAAGATGCTCAAACCATGTCATTTGGCACCAAATTTCATTCTATGGCTAAAGTCACTTAGATCACATTTCTTCCCTGTTCTGATGTTTGGTCTGAACAACAACTGAACCTCTTGACCATGTCTGCATGCTTTTATACAATAGTTGCTGCCACGTGATTGGCTGAATAGACATCTGCATAATTGAGCAGCTGTGCAGATTTATCGAAACAAAAGCGGCCACTAAGTACACATGTACATTGGTATCAAATGTACTTTGGAATATGAAATTCCTGATCTTTGAACTGACATTTCTTAAAGTTTCTCTGTACTGAAGTCTGTGCCAAGACCCCTTTCATTTAATATACACTTTGAGATTTAACACAGTAGGGAATGTGGGACGAGCCAGGCCCTTGTCCACTGAAACAGCATCAACCATTTACATTTTACTGCCCCCACATTCCCTGTGATTCTAACACTTGCCTACTTAAAGGGACAGTTTACAACAGCCAATTAACTGCAATTCCTGGGGATGGGGAGGAAAGCGGAAAACTCGAGAATCACAGGGAGAACGTGCAAACTCCACACAGACAGTGCCAGAGGTCAGAACTGAACCCCAGTCTCTGGCGCTGTGAGGCAGTGACACCCTGCCTTCCACATTTCTCTTTTTTAAATGCTTGTCTGTCAGGACAGGAGCCCGCGCTGACCAATTACACCCACTAACCTGTTCACCTTTGAAACCTGGCAGGAAACCGGGCCACCCAGAGGAAACAAACGCAGTCACGGGGAAAACGTGCAAACTCCCTATAGAGAGCGGTGGAACTGAACTTGGGTCGCTGGTGATGTAATAGCTTTGCTACAAATCATATTTAAATGCAAACGTACAATATAATCTCTTACCTTATTTTTAGTCTTTCACCTTTTCCACTCCCCTGTAATTTAAAGAAGTGCAAAAGTGGTTAACTTTCTCTAGCTAAGCTGGTTAACATGTGAGGAGCGTTTGATAACTCTGGGCCTTTACTGACTGGACTCTAGAAAAATGAGGGGGAGTCTCATTGAGACCTACTGAATACTGAAAGGACCAGATAGAGTGGACGTGCAGAGGATGGTTCCAACAACAGGAGAGTCTAGGAGCAGGGGCACACCCTCAGAATAGCAGGATGTCTCTTTAGAACAGAGGAGGATTTCCTTTAGTAGAGAGGGCTGAATCTGTGAAACTCATTGCCACAGGTCTTTGAGAATATTTAAAGCAGAGGTTGATAGGTTCTTGATTATTAAGGGTGTGAAAGGTTACAGGGAGAATGCAGGAGAATGGGAATGAGAGGAAAAATAAATCAGCCATGATGGAATGATGGAGCAGACTCGGTGTACTGAATGGCCTAATTCTGATCCCATGTCTTTTGATCAATCAGTCCTCTAGTGGTTGGGGGGGTGGTGTTGCTGGTGAGAATAAAATGGAATGAATATACGCTTGGCGTAAATGTGTGGTTGATAGTCAGCATAGACTCCAGTGGGCCAAGGGTCCTGTTTCTGGGCCCTCTCTCACTATAAATGGTGGAAACCAATCAAGGATTGCCAGCAGATGATAGTGGTTGGGGTAAGATAATGGATATCAACCCCTGGACATGTAATAGATCCCTGGATCTCACCCCAGGTGTGCAGAAGTCACTCTGTATTCATGTCTCAACTCAACAGGACCCTGGAACTGGAACTAAACCCCTGATAGGGAGATGAGGAGCTGGGGTTACTGACCAGACCTAGCTCTCAGGAGGGGAGAGGTCAGGGGGTAGAGCAGTGGTTTCTGCTTTAGGGGCGGAAAGGGGAAGCTCCTGCAAATGGGCCGTGGGTGGGCTGGTGCTTGGAGCAGAGATGGAGTCAGCCTTCGGCAGGAGCAAAGCCTCTCATGCTCACTGACATTGGCTTTCAGTTTCAGAGAACGTGCAGGGAACCAGGGAGATTCATACTGCCGTGACAGCTGGCTGGTGGAGTGCTCCTACTGCCCTCTGCTGGCGTACAGCCAAGTGACAGCACCTACACTGCACAACCTTCTCACAAAACACAACGCTGGAAATCCAGAGCAACACACACAAAACACTGGAGAAACAGCAGGTCAGGCAGCGTCTACGGAAATGAATAGAAAGTCAACATTTCGGGCTGAGTCCTTCACCAGGACTGGAAGGAAGGAGGAATAAACCAGAATAAAAAGGTGGGGGAAGGGGAAGGAAGTGGTAGGTGAAACCAGGTGAGTGGGGGCGGGGGATGAAGTGAGGAGCTGAAAGGTAAAAGGCTGGAGAAGGGTGGACCTGGGAGAGGTGATAGGCAGGTGAGAAGAACAGGTAAGAGGTCAGATTGGGGAATAGAAGAAATGGGACGGGAGAGAGGAAAAACACTGTAAGTTGGAGAAATCGATGCTCATGCCATCAGGTTGGAGATTGCCCAGGCAGACAATGAGTTACATCTCCTGCCTGATGGGAGATGGGAGAAGAGGTGGTGGGTGGGGTCTTTGATTATGCTGGCTGCTTGACTGAGGCCGTGAGAACTATATACAGAGTGGAGGCTAGTTCTTGTGATGTGCTGAACCGTGTCCACAACTCTCTGCAGTTCCCTGCAGTCACAGACAGAGCAGCCGCCAAATCCAAGCCCTGCAGCATCCAGACAGAATGCCTTCTGCAGTACATTGATTAAAAATTAGCCAGCACCAAATGGGACATGCCAAATTTCTTCAGAAGTCGAGGTGTTGGTATACTGGGTCCGCCACAGGGATAAGGCTGGGACCAATGAGCTTCTTACTCGGGACCGGAGGAAAATGGCCACACTTCAGAGTCCATGGATAAGAGGTGCTATGTGAGACACCGACGCAGCTGCATAGGGGCGATCCCATACAACACGTTGTTACGTTGGGTCACAGACTCCAGGGCCACCTGCCTTTTTGTGCAGCCCAGCGGAGTCCGCCTTCCAGGTCTAAATGTACTTTGAGAGGCCGCAGCCCCTGTACTTGACCCTGGAGAGGCTCCAGAGTAGATTTACCAGAATGAGCCCAGGAACGAAAGCATCAATTATGGGGAGCAGCTGATGCCTCTGGGTCTGTACTCACTGGAGTTTAATCAAGCCAGGGGGAAATCTCATTGACACCTATCGAATATTGAAAGGCCTAGCTAGACTGACATGGACGAGATATTTTCTATAGTGAGGGAGTCCAGGATGAGAGGGCATAGCCTCAGAAGAGAAGGGTGTCCCTTTAGAACAGAGATGAGGAGAATTTGTTTAGCCAGAGAGTGGTGAATCTGTGGAATTCATTGCCACAGACAGTTGTGGAGGCCATGTCAGTGGTTATTTAATGTGGAGGCTGACAGGATCTTGATTAGTAAAGGTGTGAAAGGTTGAGGGAAGAAGGAAAGTGAAGAAGGTTGAAAGGGAAAATATATCAGCAATGATTGAATGCTAGAATAGACTCGATGGACTGAGTGGTCTAAATCTGCTCCTATGTCTTATGGCCTTATGTTCTGGTTA
Organism: Mobula hypostoma; assembly: GCF_963921235.1. Lineage (NCBI taxonomy): Eukaryota > Metazoa > Chordata > Chondrichthyes > Myliobatiformes > Myliobatidae > Mobula > Mobula hypostoma. The sequence continues at coordinate 85,530,059 of NC_086098.1, forward strand.
TGTGATATCAGGGCTCCTGGTATGGAAGGGAGAAAAGGGGGGGGTGGGGGGAGGGTGTGAGTTGGTTGAGGAACTTCCATTATTTAACCCAGGGAAGCCTTTCATAGGACAAAGCAGAGAGGGCAAGGCATTTCACAGGGCAAGGCAGAGAGCTGTCTCTGTGGGGCTGGAATGCATCCTGGAAGGTGAGGGTCACATTAAACCTTAAGTTGTTGTGAGCATAGTAATAAGTAAATGAAAATATGAAAAAGGATGGATAGGAATGGAAACAATTCATGCAAAGAGATAGCAAAGAAACATAGAAAACCGACAGCACAATACAGGCCCTTTGGCCCACAAAGCTGTGCCGAACATGTCCTTACTTAGAAATTACCCAAGGTTACCCATAGAGGGCTAAGCTGTATGTACCTATCCAGGAGTCTCTTAACAGACCCTATCGTTTCTGCCTCCATCACTGTTGCCGGCAGCCCATTCCACGCACTCACCACTCTCTGCGTAAAAAAATTACCCCGACGTCTCCTCTGTACCTACTTCCAAGCACCTTAAAACTGTGCCCTGATCGTGAAGTAGGTTAACAGGTCAGCTCAATATTGTGGGCCAAAGGGTCTGTACTGTTTTATGTAACTTTAGAAATCTGTTAAGCACGTGGAGTTCTTGATTTTATAAATTATAGAACTTATGGAACAGTGGTTGGCGCAACACTACTACAGTCATAAAACATATGGGCCAAATGGCTCTTTTCTCTGCAGTAATCACGGTCATGCCTCACATAAAGAAAGCACTATGCTCAAACAGCAATTTAATATTAACAAGCTATCTTACCTTGAAAGATTCTGTCGTACTCGTCCAAGTTGGTGCTAATCGCCTGACATTATAACAAGAAACCACTATTAATTATCTAGTTTAAATAACATGCAGTCATCCTCACTTCCAAAAACCAAACATTAGCCAGGCAAAAGGTTACAAGTCACAAGAAGATGATCTGAGGAATCTACACTGGATGATCCTGTAAAGCTGGTGAGAGCAAAAAGCCCTCACCAACACACCAGTGTCGTACAAATCCATCATTCCAGCATTACAAAAGCTGACCTCAGGAGAAGAGCAGAATTAGGCTATTTGGACCATCAAGTCTGCTCTGCCATTCAATCACGGTCACACACATGCACACAAAATGCTGGAGGAACTCAGCAGGTCAGGTGGCGCCCATGGAAGGGAATAAACAATTGATGTTTTGGCCGAAACTCTTCATCAGGACTGAGAAATTAACTAGTTCAAGTTGATGTAAATTGCCAGACGTTATGACAAGAATGATTATTAATACTTCGTTAGAATATTGTTTAGCATTCTGATGAAGGGCCCGAAATGTCAACTGCTTATTTCCTCCCCATAGATGCTGCCTGACCTGCAGAGTTCCTCCAGCATTTTGTATGTGTAGCTCTGCATTTTCAGCATCTGCAGAATCTCTTGTACTTATTCAATGGTGGGTGCTTTTCTTCTCAACCATACCCCTAACTAATCGAGAATCTTTCAACCTCTGTCTCACATAAAGAAAACACGTTGGCTTGGCCTCTCTGGCAATGAATTCCACCCTTTGGCTGAAGAGATTCCCCCCTCAGCTTAGTTTTGAAGATACTTCCCACAGATCCAGAGCCCTAGGATGTCTGGAAGTGTTTGACGGAGAACAGAGCACTTCTGCGGTGCGGCCCTGGTTGCAACATAGGAAACCCGGCAGCTAACGGGTTCATAGTGAGAGCTCACACACAGCTATAAGACTGCAACCAGACAGTCCGTGAATAAGTAACCAAGGAAACAGGCAAAGCCCTCAAATGTTGCTGAAACTTCCACATCCATTTCTACGGGATTATAGTTACTTGCTTTAACATCTTACAGTCATAGAGCACTTCAGCACAGAAACAGGCCATTTGACCCATCTAGTCCATGCCAAACTGTTATTCTTCCTAGTCCCATCAACCCACACCCAGACCATAGTCCTCCAGACCCCTCCCACCCATGTACTTACCTACATTTTTCCTAAATATTGAAATCAAACTCAAAACCACCACTTTCGCTGGCAGCTCATTCCACACACTCACCACCCTCTGAGTGAAGAGGTTCTCCCTCACGCTCCCCTTACTCATTTCACCTTTCACCATGACTTTAAGTTCTAATCGTACCCAACCTCGAGTGGAAAATGCCTACTTGCATTACCCATTATAATTTTGTATACTGTTACATGCCCACAGTTTGATCATGGGACAGTGGGATGATGTAATGGTCTTGTGAGTGGGATGATGTAATTGTCTCATAACCGTGGGGTGATGTTACATCACGTGATGGCATGTTCCCTACGGTATTTAAGGAAGCCCGCCAAAGTGTGACGCAGCTTTTACTTTCTATTTTAAGGTGCAAACACGTTGTTGCAGGCAGTTTCGCCAATCACTGCCAGTTTTTGTTTGTTGCACAGTTGTTTTACTTTTACAGTCTAGTATTGGAGAGTGAAGACCTTACCAATGTACGGGAACCCAAAGGATTGGGTAAAGTTAATGACGTTCGGTGTTTTGGAAGTGATCGACTGTTTGAAATCGGAATCGTCCGGGAAATTGTGGCAGGCATGTTTGAGTTAAACCCCTGCAAGGCCAGGACGGTTTGTGCAGTGTCCACCCTCCAGCCAAAAGGTCAGTTCCTTTATGACTTCATTTCTTCGTGATTCCTTCGGACAAGGCATCACTCGACTGTGATCGGCAGATTCGTCATTTTCTTTGGAGGAATTGTTACTGCAGTAAAGTCTCTTCTTAAAGACTGTAAAAATCACTAGGACTTTTCAACTTACTACTTTAAGACGGTGTTCGAATTTACCACTTTAAGAACTGTTCCTAAGTTCAACTGTTTGTTCGATATAGCTGCATAACGGTTAACTTCCGGTTAAGCTAGTTTGTTTACTTTTCTATGTTTTGGAGTATAGGTTAATAAATATCGTTGTTTGTTTATAAATCCTGACTCATTTAATATTCATTGCTGCTGCATTCATAACAATACCTCTATCAAATCTCCCTTATTCTTCTATGCTCCAGGGAATAAAGTCATAACCTATTTAACCTTCCCCTATCACTCAAGTTTGCGCAATATCCTTGTAAATTTTCTCTGTGCTCTTTCAGTCTGTAGGTAAGTGACCAGGATAACACATGCAACACTGCAGCACACTCTCAACACATGGACAACACTCAAAGCGTAGACGAGGAATGCCAGCACAGCACTCCAGTGTTGGTTTGAAGGTGTTTCCTTCTAAATTATAGATGCCATGGCATGATTTCCACTAAGCCACAGCTAATAAAATTCACTACAAAATACTCAAAGTTCAAAGACAGGACATAAGCAATTAGTACCTTCGCGATCTGGACCCAGAGGTATTCGCCTGTAAAACAAAAATAATGACCATAAGTTATAGGGGCAGAATAAGGCCATTCAGCCCATCAAAACTGCTCTGCCATTCAATCATGCAAACACGAGGAAATCTGCAGATGCTGGAATTTCAAGCAACACACATAAAAGTTGCTGGTGAACACAGCAGGCCAGGCAGCATCTCTAGGAAGAGGTACAGTCGACGTTTCAGGCCGAGACCCTTCGTCAGGACTAACTGAAAGAAGAGCTAGTAAGAGATTTGAAAGTGGGAGGGGGAGGGGGGAGATCCAAAAAGATAGGAGAAGACAGGAGGGAGAGGGATGGAGCCGAGAGCTGGACAGGTGATTGGCAAAAGGGATATGAGAGGATCATGGGACAGGAGGCCTAGGGAGAAAGAAAAGGGGGAGGGGGGAAGCCCAGATAATGGGCAAGGGATATAGTGAGAGGGACAGAGGGAGAAAAAGGGGAGAGAGAAGGAATGTGTGTACATAAATAAATAACGGATGGGGTACGAGGAGGAGGTGGGGCATTAGCAGAAGTTTGAGAAGTCAATGTTCATGCCATCAGGTTGGAGGCTACCCAGATGGAATATAAGGTATTGTTCCTCCAACCTGAGTGTCTTACTAGCTCTTCTTTCAGTTAGTCCTGACGAAGGGTCTCGGCCTGAAACGTCGACTGTACCTCTTCCTAGAGATGCTGCCTGGCCTGCTGCATTCACCAGCAACTTTGATGTGTGTTGCCATTCAATCATGGCTGATTGCTTGAAATCCCATTCTCTTGCTCTCTCACCCTTACCAATCAGCAACCTAACCTCAACCTTGAATACATCCAGTGATTCGCCTCTCACGGCCCCATGTGGCAAAAGGTTGCACAGATTCACCACCCTCGAACACAGATGGGTGGACATGACCTGAGGGCATGGAGGGAGGCCACTACTTGTAATAGAACACCTCAGCTCTTTTTGCTGCTTTAGTACCAGAAACAGAAAATGCTGGAAACACTCAGCAGGTCATGCAGCGCTTGTGGAAAAAGAATTTTCTCTGGCCCAGGTCCTTTCAGCTGATGCCATTGAAATATTTTTGTTACTTCCAGCAACAGCTGAGGCTTTGGTATGCGCTTTACTACTGAATGTCCCTTGGTCTGATCCTCCACAGATGCGGTCTAGAACGAACAGAGTGGACGTACCACAAGCAAGGGAAGTAGGGAGCGTGTAATGAGGAGGTGGAGGGAGTCAGGGAGGAGAGACCGAGGGAGGGCTGAGCAGAGCTCAGAATCACAGAGGATGAGCGGGACTGGATTGGTGTGGACAGGGGGAGTAGATAACCCGAAAGCATCAAACAGCAAAGGCAGATCCCCATTCCCTGCAAGAAGCCACACCTGTGGGCATACACAGAGACTGTTCCGGACCACTTCAAGGAGCAAGACTCCCCCCAATGTTTTAAATACTAGACAAGCTTGACTGGAAGATAAATTTCAACTGCAGACAAATTACCTTCATATATTCGAGCCATAGAACATTATAGCACAGAAATAGACCCTTTGGCCCATCAAGTCTGTGCCAAATTGTTATTCTGCCTTCTCCCATTGACCCGCACCTGGACCATAGACCTCCATACTCATCCCATTCATGTAATTATCCAGACTTCTCTCCACACTTGCACCACCGTCTCAGTGAAGAAATTCCCCCTCAGGTTCCATTTAAATACTTCACCTTTCTCCCATAAACTACGACCTCTAGTTCACCCAACCTCAGTAGGAAAAGTTTGCTTGCATTTACTCTCTCACACTCATACACATCTCCCACAAGCAGCAGCAGCAGAGATAATTGTGCCAGGACTGCCAAAACTGCTATTCCTGAATTTGGTTGTCACCATGTTAACAGTGGAATTTAATCCGGAAAGAAATTTTGGGAGCAGCACAGTGAAACAGCTGGTGGAGCTGCTACCACCAAAGCGCCAGCTGTCCAGGTTCAGTCCGGACCTCCGGAGCTGTCTTGTGTGGAGAACGCATGTCCCCTGTAACCTTGTGGGTTTCCTCCATGTGCTCCTACATCCCAAAGACGTGTGGGATGGGAGATTAATGAGTCACTGTAAATTGCACCTCATTTGTAGGCCGAGTGGTAGAACTGCTGTGAAAGTGTGGGGAAAAGGTTCGAGGGGAAACTACTGGGGCAATAGGATAGCATTAACTGGATGGGCCAAATGACTTTGCCAATCAGAACATAGAATTAGTGCTATAGAGCCTGAAGTACTGATATTGGCTGAAGGATAACTATCAGCCCGTGTACAATAGAAAAGAGATCATCTTTATTCGCCATATACATTTACGTGTCATGGTGTGTGGATCACAGTGCGACAGGTAACAAAAGAAACAACTTCCAACAATTACAAAGAATAAAGAATTACATAAAAATAAAATTAGAGTACAGATATGGAATAAAATGTGCATAAATACCAACGACTTGACAATGTAAACAGCTTTATAAAAAGTGGTTTGAAGTGTTTACAGTGCAGAGCAGTGATGACGGTGGAGGTGAGGGGGCTAACTAGAATGATCGATCAGATTAATTGCCTGGAGGAAGGAATTTTTAAGATGGCATGAGTTCTTGTTTTAATAGCCCTATAGCACTTTCTAGAAAGGAGCTTTTGGAAAAGGCAGTTTGCAGGGTGGGTAATGTCACAATGATTTTTCCTGCCTGCTTCTTGGTGGTGGACACATACAAGTCCTGCAGTGAGGACGGACTGCAGCCAGTGACCTCTTCTGCTGACCTGACACTTCACTGTAGCTTTCGTGCATTGTGAGACAATGTACAGTATGTTGCAGGAGGAACTCAGCGGGTCAGACAGCGTCTGTGAGGGGAGAACTGTAGTCCTTCCCTCCCCGCTGATACTGCCCATTCTGCTGAGTTCCCACAGCAGGTACACTGCAGCTCCACATTCCAACATCTGCAGTCCCCTGCGACTCCATAATGGAGGAGACTGCTATTCAGACCTTTGCCACCTTTACAGTTATTCCTGTCGCAAATTTCCAGAAAGCAAAATAAAGCAATGGAGATGGAGTTTATTGTTCCCTGTTATAATTAGTAACTTACCGTGCTGGGTGTAGATGGATCTGCTGAAGCAGAGTTCGACATGTCCCATTGTTTGTCACTTCCCCTTGGAGAACGAGAAAAAGGTAACTGAAAATATTCCAATTAATTCACTGCTATGTCAACCAGACAATTCATTCACTGGAACTAAATCCAACTCTCTCAGGTGGATCACACACCTTTCCAAACAAGTCAACAAAGGGGGCGTGGACATCAAGTTTGTTTTAAAAACACAGAGAGTGGCGGGTGCCTGGAATTTGTTGCCTGGGGTGGCAGTGCTGGAGGCAAATCTGACAGAGTCATTCAGGAGGCTCTTAAGACTCACCTGCAGAATCCCCAGTGTTTATGGTTCAAAACGGTGCTCAGTGAAGACTCAGTTGACCCTTTGCTTGACTCTCTAACATCTATGAAGTCTCTCTTAAGGGAATTCGAAGCAATGAAAACATGGCCCTTAACCTTACCAACACAGCTTTGAGTTATTCAAGGATATGTGTTTAGCTCTCTCTTCATCCACGACTGTGTGGCTAGGCACTGCTCAAATGCCAGCTATAAATTTTCCAACAACACAACCATTGTTGGCAGAATTTCAGATGGTGAGGAGGCGCACAGGAGTGGGATAGATCAGCTGGTTGAGTGGTGTTGCAACAACAACCTTGCACTCAGTATTACTGAGGCCAAGGAATAGATTGAGGACTTCAGGAAGGGGAAGCTGAGGGAAGACACAGTAGTCCTCATCGAGGGATGAGCAGTGGAAAGGGTGGGCAGTTTCAAGTTCCTGGGTGTCAACATCTCTGAAGATCTGTCCTGGGATCAACACATTGATGCAGTTACAAAGAAGGAACAACAGAGGCTATATTTCATTAGGACTTTGAGAACTGGTTTGTCAGTATAGATATACCTTAGTGAGCATTCTAACTGGTTGCATCACTACTTGGTATGAAGGAGCCACTGCACAAGATCGGAAAACGCTGCAGAAGGTTGTAAGCTCACCCAGCTCCAGCAGGAGCACTAGCCTCCCCAGCATTGAAGACATCACGGTAATGTCTCAAATAGGTAGCATCCATCATTAAAGACCCACATCGCTTCTTGCTACCATCAAGGAGATGGTGCAGAAGCCTGAAGACACGCAGTCAATGTTTCAAGAACAGCGCCTTCCCCTGCATCATCAGATTTCTGAATGGACAATGAACCCACATATACTACCACACTACTCTTTTTCCTAACTTTTGATTTTGTTCTCTTATTGCACTATTTATTGAACTTAACTATACATATATGTCTTATTGTAATTCTTTGGTTTTTAATATTATTACCTATTGCAATGTACTGAGATGCAAGACCACAAATTTCATGATATAATATTAAACCTGAATCTTATTCAGATATTAAAACTATGAACAAAGTTTTAAATTGTTCAGGATAGTTCTATGACCAAAGTACAATTACCTATGAATACTTTCACATACTTACTGTTCCCAGCTTCTGCTTTGCTCGCTTCCTGATGACAATGATAGATCATTGGACTTCTGAATTTATCACGTTTTTGATACAGAAACAAAGAATGTAAAAAAAATTAGTGTTTGTGTATACAAAAATGAAACACAATCTCCTAAATCCAATTTGCACTGATACAATTGTATTTCTATGCTATCTTGACTGTCCTGTTGTACATACTATTTATGACAAATTACTATAAACTGCGCATTCAGACAGAGACGAAACATAAAGATTTTTACTCCTCATGTATGTGAAGGATGTATGTAATAAGGTCAATTCAATCCAATAATTTTTAAGTCATAAACACGGTACCCAAGGATTCATTGCACCACAATTCCAGATCCCGACAAAACCAGCATTCAGTGTTACTCGGTTTAAAGAGTTGATTTTATTTAGAGATACAGCACTGTAACAGGCCCTTCTGGCCAAATTACACCCATGTGAACAATTAACCTACTAACCAGTACATCTTTGGAATGTGGGAGGAAACCCAAGTGCTCACAGGAAGAAAGTACAAACTCCTGTCAGACAGTGGTGGGAAGTTCAAAGTAAATTTATCATCGAAGTATGTACATGCACCATAAGATTCACTACTTTAAGATTAATTTCCTTGCAGGTATTTACACGAAAATAAAGAAATACAATAGAATTTAGGAAAAACTATACATAACAATGACTGACAGACAACGTGCAAATGAAGACAAATGCTGCAAATAATAAATAATTCTGAGGTCATGACTTGCCTAACAGATGTCACCATGATCTAACTCAGGCTACATCCACACTACGCCGGATAATTTTGTAAACGAAGCCTTTTCTCTTCGTTTTGACCTTCTGTCCACACCGAAACGGCGTTTTCAGCCCCCGAAATCGGAGATTTTCAGAAACGGTCTCCAGAGTGAATAAATTTGAAAACGCCTAATATGCACTGCAGTGTGTACGGGTTAACCGGAGCTTTTTAAAACCGCTGTCATAACGTGCTGGAACAGATGGCAACAGCGCGGCATTTCATTGTTTTCTTCTTATTCTTATTATTATTACTTTATTGTCACCAAAGAATTGATACTAGAGCGTACAATCATCACAGCGATATTTGATTCTGCGCTTCGCAGAACCTAACAATTCAGAACAGACGGCAACGAGACTGAAGCCTATTTATGCAAGTACTTCTCTGACAATAGATGTGTAACAGCCTAATGTAACATTGTAAGGAAATACAAGATAACACTGATGCAGACATGTTTTATACATTTAACAAGGTGATTTATTATTGCAACAGAGTTAGTCAGTTTTTCAATGTTCGTCGTCAGCCGGGTCATACTGTCCGTGAACTCCCCGTCGGTTGCCTCCATACGCTACAGTATTTGTTTTTTTCAGTTTTAAGTCCTCCTGCGCGAGAGCCAAGAGCAATTCCTTTAAAGTTTTTCTATTCTGTAACTGGACAAACGCGCACCAAGTATACCGTTTCCTCTTCGCTTGTTTTCTGTGTGTCCTGCACATGCCCAGTAGGAGGAGATTCGCCCAAATATCCGTCTAATGTGGACGGAGATATTTTGAAAAATGCTTAGTGTGGACGCCTATCGTTTTTACTCGAAACCGGCGTTTTCAAAATTATCCAGCGTAGTGTGGATGTAGCCTTAGGATATATCACTTCATGCATGACTTGCTTATTAAAGAAAGGTACCAATGATCCACTTACCAGACCATCAAGCGAAATGATTTCACCCTCTCCTTCCCCCACCCCAATGTTTTCTTCAGTCTACGATCTTTGCCTATCGCCTCACCAGACAGTAAGAATGGGTTTCCTAAACACAAGAGATTCTGCAGATGCTGTTAATCCAGAGCAACCCACACAAAATGCTGGTGGAACTCAGCAGGTCAGGCAGCATCTATGGAGAGGAATAAACAGTCGGTGTTTCAGGCTGAGCCCCTTCGTCAGGACTGGAAAGGAAGGGGGAAGGGCGGCGCAGTAGCATAACTGTTAGCGCAATGCTTTAAGGTACCAGCAACCTGAGTTCGATCCCCGCCTCTGCCTGGAAGGAGCTTGTATGGTCTCCCATCACCGCATGGGTTTCCTCCCTCAGTCCAAAGACATTGCAGGTGGTAGATTAACTGGTCATTGTAAATGGTCCTGAGATTAGGGGAGGATTAAAACAGGAGATTGCTGGGTGACATGGCTCAAAGGGCCAGAAGGGCCTACTCCACACTGTTTCTCAATAAAATAAAATAAGAGAGTAAGGGAGGGAGGGAAGGAGTACCAGCTGTTTTTGTTTGTGTTATACTTGATATGTTTCCTCTATGTACCCTGTTAAAACCATCCATCATTTTGAAAACCACAACTGAGTCATTTTTTAAAATTTCACACTACGGGTCATGGCCAGGCTACAGCAGGGTTTGTCCCGGTGAACAGCTGGAACAGGAATGTGGCCGCCAATCGAGATACCTGCAGCAGCTAGCAGATCCAACCTGCCGCTCTCCCAAATGCTCCCTCAGATATACAGGCTGTACACCAGGGGTCCCCAACCTTTTCTGCACCGCGGACCAGTTTAATATTGACAATATTCTTGCGGACCGGCCGACCCGGGGGGGGGGGGTGGGGGATGTTCAAGTAGGGTTAAACTCACCTCAACATGTCTTTTACAGCTGGGGATGCCAACTTTCTCACTCCCAAATAGGGACAAAAGTAGCAGTCAAATATGGACACTTGTGTTTACCCCGAGAAAGACTACCATGACCATGAAGCCTTGCGCGGGCACCTGTGTGCGCATGCGTGTATGTGCCGATTTTTTTTCCCACAAATCGGGTTTGGCTTAATCTTCCTGACTACACAGTACATACATGATTTCTACTTTATATAGGCTGTGTATTAATCATATCATTCCTGCTTTTACTATATGTTAGTGTTATTTTAGGTTTTATGTGGTATTTGGTATGATTTAGTAGGTTATTTTTTGGGTCTGGGAACGCTCAAAAATTTTTCCCATATAAATTAATGGTAATTGCTTCTTCGCTTTACTCCACTTCTGCACGGAAGGTTTCATAGGAACGCTCTACCTTAGCGGGGGAAATACGGGACAAGGGCGGTCTCGTATGGGACAAACCAATTTAGCCCAATATACGGGATGTCCCAGCAAATACAGGACAGTTGGCAACCCTATGTTCCAGTTCAACAGTGCGTGACAGAGAATGAGGAAAGGTGCAGCTGACTCATATCATTTCATCACGGCCCGGTAGCATATGCTTTGTGGCCCGGTGGTTGGGTACCGCTGCTGTACACGAATCAGGTGATCATACAATGAACGATGGCTTTGCAAACACAATCCTCACTGGCACGGATCTCAAATGAGCAAAACTTTATTTTAAAAAATCAATTCTGGAGCTTGCTCTAGGAAAAGTGTTTCCATTCATAAGCTTCAGGTAATAAAATTCAATCCACGAGCATTATATTCCTCTGCACCCTCTCTTTGTCTCAAAAACCTCTAGAAATATTCCATAAGATATAGGAGCAGAATTAGGCCATCTGGCCCATCAAGTCTGCTCCGCCGTTTCACCATGGCTGATCCAATTTTCCTCTCAGCTGTAATCTCCTGCCTTCTCCCCATATCTCTTCATGCCCAGAGCAGTCAAGAATTATCAACCTCTGCCTTAAATATATATAAAGACGGCCTCTACAGCTACCTGTGGCAAAGAATTCCACAGATTCACCATTCTCTGGCCACAGAACTTCCTCATCTCCACTCTAAAAGGACACCCTTCTATTCTGAGGCTGTGTCCTCTGGTTTTAGACTCTCCCACCATAAGAAACATCCTCTCCACATCCACTCTATCAAGGCCTTTCACCATTCAATGAGTTTCAATGAGGTCACCCTCATTCTTCTGAATTCTAGTAAATACAGGCCACGAGCTTCAAACACTTTTTCACAAAAAATGCAATGCACTGTAACAGTTCATGTTAAAAGCTTTGCGGAGGTGAGCAAATTAGTTAAAAGCACATAGAGAAGGAGCCTTTCTCCTCAAGATGGTGGAACCCAAAATAGTTTATGAGACAGAAAGATACCACCATTAAATAGCAGGGAGGAAAGTAAAATAACAGGGGCCGTACTTTCAGTTCTTCCAAAGCCAGAGATGCTGCTTTCTGCTTGGCATCTTGTTTATTTTTCCCAGTGGCACTCAGAAATCTTTTTCCACTTATTACGCATTGTAGAATAAACCTGGAATGGGAACAGCACCTTCCATTAGCACGCAAAGAAGAATTAGACACATTGTTTTGTAGTTTTTTTCCCTAGGTTCTGGGTCAGTGGGGAATTAGGAATCAGGTTCGGGTTTTGGGGCAGCAATACGGGGTAACTAGAGGACAGGCCGAAATCTGAAATACTTATTTGTGAACTGCAGATGCGGTGGAATACTTTGAGAAGTGACACGGTAACAGGCTCTTCTGACCCAAACAAATTGTGCCACGCGATTACACTCATATGACACCCGTACGTCTTTGAAATGTGGGAGGACACCATGGCACCCAGAGGAAACTCGTGCAGTCATGGAGAGAACGGACAAACTCCTCCAAGAACTCTTCATTGCTAGAACAGTTTAAATTAAAACCTTTTTTCTGAGTAGGTTATGATTAATTGGAATGGACGAGGCAACAAAAGTGCCAGGAGGGACCTTTAAAAGGAAATGGGGATAATTTTGAAATGAAAGAATGTGCAGGGCTACAGGGAGATTACAGGCAAAGAGAACTAAAGAGCTGACATGACCTCAATGGGCCGAAGGGCCTGTTTGAGCTGAATCATTCCCCAACTCTTCAGTCCCACTGCCTGCTGGCCCCGTGTTTGCATCAAAGGGTGAATGCATGCAGGTTTTCTTCCTCCCCTCAGCTAGGGGAAAGCAGATCTAGAGGTCAAAGGTTTCGGGTGAAAGGTGGGTTACTCAAGGAGAAACTTCTTCATGAGAGGGTATGGCGAGTGTGGAATGAGCCCTGAGCAGAAGTGGTAGGTGCAAGTTCAATTGTCAAAATCAAAATCAATTTATCATCAAAGTATTATCAAAACTGAGTGATAAAACCCATCCCAGAGTGACAAACTCGACTTCTGGCTCAGCAAAGGAGCAAACTTCTCAGCAACTTTTATAGGGCAGCACAGTAGCAATGCTTCACAGCGCCAGCGATCGGTGTTCAATTCCTGCCGCTGTCTGTAAGGAGTTCGTACTCTCTCTCCGTAACACGTGGGTTTCTTCCGGGTGCTCTGGCTTCCTCCCACAGTCCAGAGACTTATGGATTAGGGTTTTGAATACCTCCCTTCCCTTTCTCAATCGCTCTGTCTCCATCTCTACAGTCAAAATGTCAACTGACATCTTTTATGAACCTATCGATTCCCACGGTTATCTTCATCTGCCAAACATTTTTTGTGTCTGGTGTTCCCAATGCAGCCTTGTGTTCCCAATTGATCAGACTTGTCAGACGTGGGGGGTCCTGCTTTGTCAGGCACCTCCATTCCATCCGCCAAAAGCGGAACTTTCCAGCAAACAAACATTTTAATTCTGATTCCCTTTCCCATTCCAACTTATCGGTCCACGGCCTCCTCTTGTGCCACAATGAGGCCACCCTCAGGGTGGAGGAGCAACTCCTTATATTCCATCTGGGTAGCCTCTGAATTGACGGCGTGAATATCGATTTCTCCTTCCGGTAAAAAAAAATTCACTCTCCTCCCCTCTTCTTCTATTCCCCACTTTGGACTCTTACTCTTCTTGCCTGCCTATCACCTCTGCCTGATGCCCCTCCTTCTCCCTTTGTCCCATCAGATTCCTTCCTCTCCAGCCCTTTACTCTGCCTACCTACCTGGCTTCACCTATCATCTTCACATGTCCTCCATCCCCTTCCCCCATCTTCTCATTCTAGTGTCTTTGGTCCCGAAGAAAGGTTGTGGCCTGAAATGTCAACTGTTTACTCATTTCCACAGATGCTGCCTGACCTGCTGAGTTCCTGCAGCATTGTGTGTGTGTGTTGCTTGGGGCTAGTAAACTGTGGACATGCTATGTTGGAGCTGGAAGTGTGGCGACACTTGCGGGCACCTCCCAGCACAGCCTTGGACTGTGTCACATTTCAAAGTACAAGTGACAAATAAAGCCAATCTCTAATCCTCTACAGTACACACATTCACAAAATCCCTTCACGATCTCAAATATCTCAATCTCATCACCCCCAAGCTTCGATAGAAGGCGAAGATTCCAGCCTGTTCACTCCTATGCCCCTTTCCCTGGTTCCCAGGGCCCCTCGCTCTACATTCTCTTACTCTGGGACGTGAGAAGGTCCTCGCTGTTCCACTTGCAGGAAGTCAAGGGACCGTCCTCTCTTTTGGCAAAACTCGTTCAGTTCTCCAACCGCATTTGCTGAACCTCTGAATGACTGCAAACAATCAAGGAACACATCACTTACACCAGGGCAGGGGAAGACTATTTGACCACAGACACATTTGAAGCTGGCAATTTCTGAACCGTCTTTTAATGGCATTAAAGCTGCTTCTTGCAGAGGGGAGGGGTGTAGGGGGTTACAAAGAGAGGGAGGGGGTGAGGTTTACAGGGAGAAGGAAGGTGTAGGGACTGAAGGTGGTTACAGAGAGAGGGAGGGTGGCTACAGAGAGAGGGAGGTGTAGGGACTGGAGGGGATTACAGAAAGACGGAGGGGTGTAAGGTATTACAGATAGAGGGAGGGTGTAAGGGAGGGTGGTTAGAGTGAGAGGGAGGGTGTAGGGACGAGGGGATTACAGAAAGACAGAGAGGTGTAGGGTATTACAGAGAGAGGGAGGGTGGCTACAGAGAGAGGGAGGTGTATGGACTGGAGGGGATTACAGAAAGAGGGAGAGGTATAAGGTATTACAGATAGAGGGAGGGTGTAAGGGAGGGTGGTTAGAGAGAGAGGGAGGGTGTAGGGACGAGGGGATTACAGAAAGACGGAGGGGTGTAGGGTATTACAGAGACAGGGAGGGTGGTTACAGAGAGAGGGGTGTAGGGGTGGAGAGGGTTGCTGAAAGAGGGAGACAGATAGAGGCTAGAGAGAGTTACAGAAAAGGGAGGGGTGTAGGGCAGGGGGTTACAGAGCGAGCGATGGGTTAGGGCCAGGAGGGGGTTCAGACTGAGGAAGGGGTGTGGGGGGGGGTGACAATGAACAATGAATAAAACAAAATGGAACATCATGAAGACATCACAGTCGTACAGTAACCCTACTACAGTGTCAGTGACATGAGTTCAATTCCGCCATTGTCTGTAAGGAGTTTGTACGTTCTCCCCATGACTGCGCGAGTTTCCTCCAGATTTCTCCCCCATTCCAAAGACGTACTCATTAGGGTTAGTGAGTTGTGGCCATGACATGTTATCACCATGATTCTGGTGCCACTTGTGGGCTGCCCCAGCACGTCCTCAGACTGTGCTGGTCACTGACACAAATGCCACATTTCACTGTATATTCCAATGTACGTGTGACAAATAAAGTAATCTAATAAAAGTTAATCTAAAAGGACCTCTGTACCATTCTGGAACTGAAGTCTGTGGAGATTTCAGCGGCAGCCACACTGGAGGGCAGATTACTCGTCTCTTCCTGCCGAGCTGCCTCATCTTTTGTTAACCTGACAAGGAAGAACATTCTTTTCAGTTGTGTCAGTCATGGGGACGACACCACCCAATGTGCTTTACAATTCTGCGAGTGCTCTGAGAGTTACGCAGAGATTCTGCAGATGCTGCTAATCTTCAGAAGCTCACAAAACGCTGGAGGAACTCAGAATCTACGGAGGGGAATAAACAGTCGACATTTCAGACCAAGACCCTTCATCGGGACTGTTCATTTCCTTCCATAGATGCTGCCTGACTTGTTGAGTTCCTCCAGCATTTTGTGTTGTTGGAGTTACTATTGTGGTGGTGGGTGTGGGTCTGATTTCAACACTTAATGAAAATTTGGGTAAGTACATGGATGGACTATGTTCCATGTGCACATCGATACAACTTAGGTAGAATAACGGTTCAGCACCATCTGGATGGGCCCAAGGGCTGTTTCTATGCTGTTGTGCTCCATGACTCCATTGTTGTATCAGAAATAAAGCTGCCAATTTGGGCACACCAAGGTCCCACAGGCAGCGCCAGCTCCTGGCCTGAAGATGTGGTTAATCGCCAACCACACCGGTGAGTCTGATGGCAGGCTGGATAAAGACGGTAAAATTACTTCCCTGAGAGATACTGATGGGTTTCAAAGTTCAAAGTAAATATTGTGTATTATCAAAGTATATCTCACCGTATATAACCTGAGAGTACAAGAATCTAAGAAATTTCATGGTATTGTTACCTGATCAACTTTTATTTACAATACCATATTATTTGATGTGAATTCAGATTCCCCAGTGGTCATGAACCCCTGACCCCGGGTCCATCAGACCACAAGATAACTGCTGCAGAACAAGGACCTTTGACATATTGACTCTGCTCTGCCATTCATCACAGCTGATCTCATTAAATGCTGGAGGAAGTCAGTAGGACCTGTAGGTAAGGAGGGCTATGGTCCATGTGCAGGTGATGGGGACTAGGCCGATTAATAGTTCAGCATTGACTAGATGGGCCAAAGGGCCTGTTTCTGTACTGTACTGTTCTCTTACTCAATGACCTAATGAGGGGTTTCAGTCCAAAATGTTGCCTGTTTATTTCCCTGCATGGATGCTGCCTGATCTGTTGAGTTTTTGGTGTGTGTTCTAAGAGATAAATAAAAGGTCCGATAATTGGTTATCCCATTGTTCAAAAGTCCCAAATCTGGCTCACTGCGTCCCATTTCCCAAGCTTCTTCCAAAGACACCAGCACCCCTAGCCCCGTTTCCCACTATCCTTGGATCCCCGTCCCTGTACTCGTGGACACTCCCCGCTTTCCCTACCGAGGAAGGAACAGCCAATCTTATGGGCCAAGAACCTTCCTCGGGACATGCTGTTCCTCCAGCATTTCGTACTTTACTCTGGATTTTCAGCATCTGCAGAACCTCTTGTGTTTATTGGTCTCAGACACTCACTACTAGTCCAGTAACTCATCTGGAAGGGAATGGGGATGAGAGGAGAGTGGGATGAAGGGAGATAAGTGGGTGGTGACAGCGAATAAGGACGAATGGTAAAAGAGGGAAGGAGAGAGGAAACAACAGTGACATGGGGAAGGAAGATGAGAAAGGAAAGTCCCGGTGAGTGTCTCTCGTTTCCCTCTTCCCAGATGCCGCCTGACCAGCTGAGTGTTTCCAGTGCTTTCTGTTTCCATTTCTGATCTTCAATGTCAACAGTTTTGTTCAATAAATTACCATGGAAGAAAAATAGCCAGGAAAGAGAAGAGGGAAAATGGAAGGGTGGGGTTAGAAAGAGAGAGAAAAAGATACAGAGAGAGATAGAGATAGAGATAGTGAGGGGGAGAGGGGGAGAGAGGGAGGGGGAGAGAGGGAGGGGGAGAGAGGGAGGGGGAGAGAGGGAGGGGGAGAGAGGGAGGGGGAGAGGGAGGGGGAGAGGGAGGGGGAGAGGGAGGGGGGTGAAAGAGAGGGGGAGCGGTGAGGGGGGAGGGGTGAGAGAGGGGGAGGGTGAGAGAGGAGGAAGGTGAGAGAGGGGGAGGGGTGAGAGGGGGAGGGGTGAGAGGGGGAGGGGTGAGAGGGGGAGGGGTGAGAGGGGGAGGGGTGAGAGGGGGAGGGGTGAGAGGGGGAGGGGTGAGAGGGGGGGAGGGGTGAAGGGGGCTGACAGAGAGGGGTGAGAGAGAGAGAGCAGTGAGTGAAGAAAGGTAGGGAGAGCATGGGAAGAAGAAGCAAGAGAGAGGATAAGGACAGGAAAGAAGGAGAGAGAGTAAAAGAGCGAGAGAATGGGGAAGAAAAGAGAGAGAGATTAGTGAAAAACTGAGAAGAGATGGGGTGAGAATGAAGAAGGGCAAGGACAGAAGGAAGACAGGCAAGTTATCCCTAAAAGAATCAGACATTAAACAACTGGATCATTTTTCAAACACAGGGTCCCTTCTCCTAAAAGGGTAACTATTGTACGGATTAGTAGATTAATTGATCACGTGGGTGTAATTGGGCGGCAGGCTCATTGGGCTAGAAAATACTGTATAGATGATGGAGGGATGGATATATAAAATGGAAGTACCTTTGGGGATTCTGGACAGGAAAGTCTTCTGCATTCTCCTTGGGCTCTTCCTCATTCCTCACATCTACCAGTGATTTCTCGAGATCCTAAATCAAATAAAGAGAAAAGAGGTTTAGTTTTATAGTCACAGAAGTGTACAGCACAGAAACAGGCCCTTTGGCCCATCATCTCCATGCTGACCTTTCTGCCCATCAGACTCAATCCAACAAATTCTATGCCTTGACCATTTAAATGCTCTTAAACCACAAGTGTACATGACTGTCACCTCCTCTGGCAGCACATTCCAAGTATCAACCCCTCGCTGTGTAAAACAACTTAACCACTCAGGTCCCCTTTCAAACTCCTTCCTCTCAACTTAAACCTACCATATCCTCTTGATTTTGATATAATCTTAATTTTAAGAGGCAAAGATAAAGTGCAGCATCAATCAAAGAAATGCTCTTTCTCTTTAGAATCTACCCTCCCGATCTAATGCCCTCTGGTCCTAGACTCCCCCACTGCTGGAAACATCCTCTCCATGTCCACTCTGTCTAAACCAATCAATATTCAACAGGTTTCAGTCAGATATGTCCCTTATTCTTCTAAACTCCAGCGACTACAGGCCCACAGCCATTATTTTGGAAAACATTCTTAAAATTCATTTGGAGATTTCCCATTTGGAAGGGAGGGGGCACCCGGTGAGGCTGAGGAAAGGTCCAATGGGGTCAGTGGGAAGGGCAGATCCTGAAATGCCAGTTCTGCGGATAGTGAGGTAGCATGGCAGCGCTAGTGATCACCCATCAGGAGTTTGTACGTTCTCCCTGTGACTGTGTGGGTTTCCTCTGGGTGCTCCTGTTTCCTCCCATATTCCAAAGACGTATGGGTTAGGCTTAGTAAGTTAAGGGTGTACTGTGTTGGTGCTGGAAGCATTGCACAGCCTCAGAATGTGTTGGTCATTGATGAAAACAACACATTTCACTGTATGATTTGAAGTTTATGAGCCAAATAAAGCTCTTGTTTCTTTCTGTCTTTCCTTGCTTAGAACCAATAAAACACGATCACCCTTCCCCAGCATCAATTCAGCAAAGCCAAAAGGCTTGATGCCTACACCCCTACCACAGCACCTCTACTACCTGCCAAAACATTTAACATCTCTGCTTCTCCAAGCCAACACTGCCTCCCACTCCCAAAACTTGCAGTTATTGTACACACCACAACATTATCACCAGGGATGCAGTGCTGCTGCAGTTCACCCGAGCACCGCTCCAGCACCTCTGTAAAAGAAGTCAAAATAAACAAGCGGCGAATTTAACAGCAGCCGCATATTAAATAGAGGGAATTTTACGGAAGCGGGGGTTGGGGAGAGGGGGTGGTGGCTGGTGGGGAAAATACCATTAATAACATTAGGGTATTTGATCACTTTTGGTGAAATCCTGGAGCTGTGACTGTTTTGTGAAATTCCTCCTCGCTCGACCCGTTATCCCAGCATACCCTGCTGTAGCCTCCTGCCATTTCACAGATCCTCAGGCTCTCTCCAGCACTCGTCGTTTGAGCATTGTTCGGCAAGAAAATAAAAATCTTAGATCTTTTGAAAAGTGGCATGTTGCTTGCCGAAGTAGGCCGTAAGGTCGGTAAGAACGAATCGAGCATTCGCACAATAAAGCAGAAAGAAGCCAAAATTCGTGGAAGTGTTAGTGCTACCCCTACAATGGCAAAAATGGTCTCTCTGGTTTGTGATAAAGTGCTTGCAAAGACTGAGAAAGCATTAAGTGTGAGGCTAGAGAACATGTCACAGAAGCATATCCCTGGTGATGGCAAAATTATGC
The DNA here is from genome assembly GCF_963921235.1 of Mobula hypostoma. Classification (NCBI taxonomy): domain Eukaryota; kingdom Metazoa; phylum Chordata; class Chondrichthyes; order Myliobatiformes; family Myliobatidae; genus Mobula; species Mobula hypostoma. Next base: position 85,549,982 of record NC_086098.1, read on the forward strand.
ATGAAAAAGCACTGAGCCTCTATGAGCACTACTGTGAGGGGGTTGAGGAGAGCGAAAGGAAGGAGTTTAAGGCTAGTAAGGGATGGCTGGCTAGCTGTGTAAAGCACTACAGCCTCAAGAACTTAAAGATCACGGGAGAATCAGCATGGCAGATGTACCAAGTATCCTATTATGGAGCTGATCGAAGTACACGCTTGAAATCTCTCAGAAAAATAATTGTTGATCACAAACTATCAAAAGCTCACACTGCTGCTCTAAGTGTTGAAAATATAGCTAGTGAAGATGCTCTTGGAAAATTATGTGACACCATGAATGCTTCACAACTAAAGGCAACTTGTTCAATTTTTCATTCTGCGTATTATTTAGCTCAGAATGACAGACCATACTCTGATCACTTTGGCTTATTGGAGCTTCAAAAAAAATGGTATTGACATTGGAATTGGACTGCATTCCCCCACTAGTGCTACAGAGATAATTAATCACATAGCTGTTAATATGAAAAAGAAAATTTGCCAGCATATCAAGCAGATAAATGGCAAATTTTCTGTTCTCATTGATGAATCAACAAGCCTGAGCATTAAGACTGTCCTAATAGTTTATTTGAAATGTGAAAGTGATAAGGAAGGAGATCCCCATTTTATGTTTTTAGATCTAATTCTGCAACTATTGCTAAGCATCTATTGAACTGTTTCAATAACCATGGGTTTGATGACTCTTATTTGAAACAGAACCTTGTAGCATTTGCTAGTGATGGGGAGGGCGTAATGCTTGGTGTCAAAGCTGGTGTTGCTACAATTCTCAAGGAACATTACCCTGATGTGATAATCTGGCACTGTGTTAATCAGATTAGAACTTGCAGTAGGTGATTCAGTGAGAGAACTTCATGGAATAAACCATTTTCAATCATTTATGGACAAAATGTACTCTATTTACAGCAGATCACCTCTAAATCAACTAGAACAACAAATTTGCAAAATAGGCCATGCTTTGGGCACCAGGAGGGTAGCTAGCTCATTTTGAATAGTTTCAGCAGTGTGGCAAAAGCAATGAAGGATGAAACAAGATCTGGGAGTGACAGAAAAACCTATGAAGGTCTGTTGAAAACTCTCTCTTCAGAACAGTTTCTATTGGACTTAACTCTGATGTATGACACGTTGCATGAACTTGGTTTACTGTCAGACTGTTTACAGAAATGCACTACCACCATTGTTTATGCAGACAAATTGATCCAACGGACCATAAGATCACTACATGTACTGAAAAAGCAACCTGGTACACAAAACTCCAGAAGCTCAAGAGGCAGTTGAAAAGGGGAAGTTTGGAGAAATTACCTTAACAAGCAACAATAAAATTGTCTCCATTAATTATCTACAGTTTCTTACTAGTCTTATGAACAATTTGCAGCACCGTATGTTCACGGCAACATCCTTGAAAGGTTCTCAAACTTCTAAACCTCAAAGTATGTATAAATTCCTGCTAAATGAAAAGATAACTGGCCTACTGAAATACCGCCCAATTATGGAGAAGCTGCAGTATCATCTCTCTGTAAGAGGTTTAAGCTTTCTTCTTCCTCTGTAATAAGTGCCTTCAGAGATTATGTGGAGGATCGTGAATGTTGCATCCTCCAAGATTTACGCCCATTACTGAGCTGTTCACAAGTTATTCCTATTAGTACTGCTGAGTGTGAGAGAGAATTCAAGTCACTAGAACTTGATAACAACAACAGCATGCTCAAGAATTCTCATAAATCACGTATCATCACTTATGTTTGTTAAACTACACGGACCTCCTCTAGTTGAGTGGAATCCTGAGCCGTATGCCACATCATGGCTGTGGTACCACAGATCAGCAGATGACACCAGGACAAGAGTAGCTTCAGACCCCCCAACACATATTACGCCTGACCCTTTGTGGAAATTATTGTGAAACTTCTCATTGGTGGAATTTGGTAAGTAGGTAATTACTTTTAAATTGGTAAAATACATGATTACCATCTTTTTCTTTACTTGCTTGATAATTATATTTTATGATCATTAGTGAGTGCAACTGTGCAATACTTTGTCATGTTATTAAATTAAGTATTGTACGTTTTATTGTACCAGTTATACACTGAAATGTAGTGATAGGCTATAATCTTGTTAATGTCTTAACTATCACTATATTTTTGTGGAGCTCTGGAATTCATATATTTCTTTCATCTTGGTTTAGTGCTTGACATTATAAGAAGCCCTATTCATGAATGGGCAAGGAAGTTGCCCAGTACGTGAAATGAGCAGGTACACAAATTGGGTGTGACATATATATTAGATTAGATTAGATTCAACTTTACTGTCATTGTGCCGAGTAAATAAAAATAAAAAAGTGCTACAGCACACAAATATAAACGTACTGAGACAGTACAATACGGGTGCAATACTGCTTAGTGCTGTGATGTGAGGTTCAGCAGTGTCACAGCCTCAGGGAGGAAGCTCTTCCTGTGCCTGCTGGTGCGGGAGCGGAGGCTCCTGTAGCGCCTACCAGATGGGAGGAGAATAAAAAGTCCATGGTTAGGGTGAGATGCATCCTTGATAATGCTTTTCACCCTGCCCAGGCAGCGTTAATGGTAGATGTTCTCAATGGTGGGCAATTGGGTGCCAATAATCCGCTGGGCAGTATTCACCACACGCTGGAGTGCTTTGCGGTCCGATACGAGACAATTGTCATACCACACTGAGATGCAGTTGGTGAGTATGGTCTCAATGGTACAGTGGTAAAAGTCCATCAATATCCTGGGACAGAGGTGAGCTTTCTTCATGCTCCGCAGGAAATAAAGGCACTGTTTAGGGTCCAGGTGAAATCCTCGGAAATGTGGACACCAAGGAATTTGAAGCTTGATATACACTCCACTACAGCTCCGTTGATTTAGATGGGGACGTGAGTGTGGCTCCTGGCATGCCTGAAGTCCACAATGATCTCCTTGGTCTTCTGGGTGTTAAGGGACAGGTTACTGTCAGCACACCACGCGGCCAGGTGCTGGACCTTGTCCCTGTAGGCCGTCTCGTCATCCCCTCTGATCAGGCCAACCACCATGGTGTCGTCTGCGAACTTGATTATGGAGTTAGCACCATGTACGGGAATGCAGTCACAGGTGAAAAGGGAGTACAGAAGAGGGCTCAGCACACAGCCTTGAGGCACACTGATGTTCAGGGTGAGAGTGGAGGAGGAGAGGTTGTCTAACTTAACTGATTGCCATCTGTTGGTCAAGAAGTCCAAGGTCCAATTGCAGAGGGATGAGCTGATACCAAGCTGGCGTAGTTTGGCGATCAGCTAGGAGGGGATATAGGAAATGGGAAGCATTTTGTCAGCTCCGGCACCTAAAAAATTAGCACTGCACCCTTGATTATCACAGTGCCTGTGCTCCAACATTTGGGCCCCTTCCAACAAAAATTTTCCAACCCCTCTTAATTGCAATATAGAAATGTTGGGTTCCACTGTAATTCCTTCACTAGTGTACTGGAAGAGGCCAATATGAACAACATCATCGTAGGTCACATCATCTAGATGTCTAACTCACATTTCCCCAGACAGATCCTTTATTCCCAGTTGAAGGTCAGTGAGCCCCTGGTGGGCAAAGGAATGGTGTTAAAGGTAAGATCAAAATCAGCCTGAGGAAATTACTTCTACACCTGGAGGAAATCTGTTCAAGCAGCAGCTGCTGAACGCTGAACAACCAAAAGACCCAACCACTAACCACAGCAAACAACAGGAATTCTGCAGATGCTGGAAATTCAAGCAACATACATCAAAGTTGCTGGTGAACGCAGTGGCCTCTACAGTAACCCGAGGACCCACCAACAGACAATTCCTCAAGAGAACGTCATACTCGACTCAGTGATCACATTACCAACAGCCCCTTCACCAGGAGAAGTGATCTTTCCCACATCTCTTGCTAATCATCCAGCACAGAGCTCTTTAAGCAACAAGGCACAGAGCAGGCAGCTGAATCTTTCACCAGCTGTGCTAACAAGCCTGCTTTTGACTGTCCTCTGGGTCTATGTGCCACATTGTCCTCTTCTACTCAGTCAGTACCTTGGAAGTACATTGATATTTCCCAATTTCCTCATATGCAAGCCTTGCGGCTTCTCTCCTGGCGTCTTGCTTGCTTCCTCCAAAGCCTTCTGGGTATTTTCTATCACCAATGAGAACTTGACAACTAAACCTGCAACACAATGACAGTCACTTTAGCCACTGACACATCATCAAAACAGTACACCTGACCGATAAATCCAGGGGGTCAGCTTACGTGTGGGAGAATTTACATGTAACAGGCCTTTCTGGCCCAACAAGTGATCTGATTTATGGAAACCTGATGTCACACAAATTCTCCTATATGTCTCTGAAGCATTTTTCAAGGTAGTAGTGAAAAATATGCTTCACAACATTATGGATTAATGTTTGGATACAGTGGGCATTCTGTTATATTACATATAAATTATTCTGATTATTCAGTGTATATTCTGTTAGTTTAATTATGGGTAGTGTTGGAAATGGTAATGGTTTATTATTGTCACACGTACCAAGAGAAACAGTAAAACATACGCTTCATACAGATCAGATCATTACACTGTGCATTGAGTTGGAACAAGGTAAAACAATAACAATGCAGAATAAAGTGTAAAAGCTACAGGGGAAGTGCAGAGTGGTAAACATTAAAGTGCCAGATTGTAACGAGGTAGACTGTGAGGCTTAGCCCATCTTTTTGTAGAACAGGTCCGTTTAAGAGATGTTAACAATAGGCTAGTAGCTGTCCTTGAGCCTGATGGTACTTTCAGACTTGTATATTTTCTGCCCGATGGGAGGGGGGGAAGAGAGAATGCAGTTACCATACCAAACCGTTGTGCATCCAGACTGACTGTTCTCTAAGGTGCATTAATAAAAATTGGTAAGCTTCGACAGGACACGCCGAAAAGGGGCGGCATGGCAGTGTAGCTGTTAACTATGCAATTACAGTGCCAGTGACCCAGGTTCAATTCCTGCTGCTGTCCATAAGGAGTTTGTATGTTCTCCCTTTCACCGCATGGGTTTCCACCAGATGCTCTGGTTTCCTCCCACACTCCAAAGACGTACAGGTCAGTAGTTTTAATTGGTTGTAACCAGGTGTTACGGCTTCATTGGACCAGAAGAGCATGTTACCATGCTGTGTCTCTAAATAAGTAACTAAAATTGGCTCCTGAGGCATTATAGGCTTCGGTGAACTTTCTTGGCCAGGGCAGCAACATTGTTTATTATTGTCACATAAAATATTCAACAGAGTGAATTCATCACAGCCTGGTATGGAAACATCAATGCCCTTGAATGAAAATCCTACGAAAAGCAGTTTATATGGCCCAGCCCGCCATGAATAAAGCCCTCCCCATCATTGAGCACATCCACATAGAGTGCTGTCGCAGAAAGCAGCATCCATCATCAGGGACCCGCACCTCCCACCCAGGACATGTTCTCTGCTCACTGCAGCCATCAGCAAGAAGGCACAGGAGCCTGAGGAATCACACTACCTGGTTCAGGAACAAATATTACCCCTCAACCATCAGGCTCTTGAACCAAAGGGATAACTTCACTCTCCCCATCACTGAACTGTTCACACAAACCTATGGGCTTACTTTGAAGGACTCTTCATCTCATGTTCTTGATATTAATTGCTTATTTATTCATTGATTATTATTATTTCTTTTTTTTTTCTTTCTTTTTGTATTTGCATAGCTTGTTGTCATTTCCACACTGGTTGTTTGTCGCTTTGTGGATAGCTTTCTCATTGATTCTATTATGGTTATTGGATTTATTGAGTATGGTCACAAAAATATTAATCCCAAGGTTGTATATGAATACACATACATACTTTGATAAATTTACTTTTAACTTTGAACTATAGCAAGTATATGTAAAACGATGCAATACGGGTTACACTTGAAAATGGATGTTCCTGTCACACAAAGAAATTGGTTTATGGAACTGTACTCAGAACAGAATCTGAAAACATCTCGGTAAACTGCCTACAGGCATAGGTTCATTACAGAACGGAAACAAGCCTTTCAGTCAACCAAATGCAAACCACCAACCACCCATTTACACCATGGACAGCCCTAAGCCTGGTGCGGAAGGAGGGTGGTTAGGCATGCTGCTAGCAATTCCATTCCGTAAAAACTCAGAGCTATAGAGATGCCAACAGAACTTCCAAGGACCTCATCCTTGGGAGAGGAAGAATCTTCACCTAGAAGGCACCAAAAAAAATGGGCTACACTTAGGGATAACTTGAAAGACTGGCCCAGGACAGAGGACTCTGTGAGCTGTTGTTGGCGGCCTGTGCCCCAGTAGGGGTGATGGGCTTAAGTGTCTTTTGATGGTAAAAAAAAGAGGTTAAAAATGAACAATTACACCTTTGTTTGGACCCAGAGGCTGCTGTGACCAAGCATTCCGCCATCTCACCGGAAAATTTTGAGAGTTGAAGGGCCTGTTTCTGTTCTCAGTTTTGTGAGGAAAATCAGTAACGAAGATTGGTGTGCTGTTTGGCGAGGTGTGAGACGGTAAAGACATAATAATTTATCTTTACAAAGCTGCACTTACTTTTGAATGTGGGCCATCCCTGTAATGAGCTGGTTAATATCGTACCGTACTTCCAAGCCATTCTTCTGCTTGTACTCATTGAGCTTGCTGATGTAATTTTCCATGCCAGCTGGGCTCGGTATGCGGCTGGAGATGTTGGGAGGCTACAAGAAAAACATGTCAGGGACAATGCCTCTGATTCTGCCACCAACTCACACCGTAGGTGCCCAAACCATCATCACTTGGGTTTAGGGCACAGAGGAGCACTTGAATTCTTCTGTACAGCTGTACTCTTCACTGAACAATGGCACATGGGATTAAAGATTAGCTTTATTTGTCACATGTATATTGAAACATCGAAACAGACTGTGAAATGAGTCGCCTATGTAATGTTTTGTAACTCCAGAAGCTAATCGAAAGAAAACAAAAATGGGAGCTGGAGAAACTTGTGTAAGTTTTGTTTTCCTTTAGCAAGGCCCGCCCATATGACGTAACGATACTTTTGCATATAGCCCATAATGAATTACGTAAACAGCAAAGATTGGTTAATCAAACAACATATTTACATTACTGAAATATTAAATACACAACACTCCTCCCTGCTTAGCTATAAACTGTAACTCAATACAAAATGCATCTCAACTTATATACACATACACAATCAATATCAGCTGTGCAAAAGTCTTAGGCACATTTATATCGCTAAGGTGCCCAAGACATTTGTACAGTACTGTAGTAATTTTATGTCATGCACTGTTCTGCTGCCACAAAAAAGACAAATTTCATGATATATCTGAGTGATGATAAACCTGATTCTGATATGGGTCTCTGTTAATGGACTGAGAGTGGGAGAAGGGAAACATGGTTGGGAAAAGGGGAAAGCAGTGGGAAACACCAGAGAAACGTTCTGTAATGATCAATAAACCAGTTGTTTGGAATCAAATTAATTTACCTGCCGTCTCAGGGCTGGGTGTGTCTGTACCCACACCACCCCACCCATGGTACTCTGCTACCTGTCCCACACCCCTCCCACAGCACTCCACCTTTGCCATTCCAACATTTGCTCCCGCCAAACTTGCAAACTTGCTCCCCACTCCATCTTGACAAATGCAGTACTGTGCAGATGTCTAAGGCACCCTGGCTACAGTATATATGTGTGCCTAAGAGCTTGCACAGTACTGCTTATGTGGACTCACCAGACCCTAACTTGTGTCCCAGCAGCATTGGTCCATGAGTTACACTTCTTGATCTATAGGCATCTGGGGGCTCGCTCAGCAGCCTCTGCGACAGTCCTGATGTCCCTTTTCTTTGCAGCCACCATAATCCCAAGGAGAGAGTAGGTTCTGCACAGCAAGCAGCCAGCAAAATCTCTAGACCCCACCTCTATAGGCTTGTATTGTGCCCACCACCACAGACTCTGCCACTGCTGTACCAGGTCCTGTTATCTGGCTTTCTTACACTCAAATGCCTCATCAACCCAGTCTTCCCAAGGCACTGTCAGTTCTACCATGACCACCTGCTTCCAGGTTTCGGACAGAATGACCATGTCAGGCCTCAGGGATGATAATGTGATGAAGTCAGGAAACTTTAATTGCCTGCCCAGATCAACTTTCAGTTGCCAGTCAGACACTGTGGAAAGGGAAGCCTGCTGGTGATCTGGGCTGAGGCTCTGGTTGGTCTCCAGCTTTGACAAAGGCTATGGGCTTTCTAGGTTGGCGAGGTGCTTACTGTTGCTATGATCAAGGAGATACTTTCAGCCACTGCCTTCAGCACCTGGTTATGGCACCAGTGGCAGCAGCCTTCTTTCAAGGCTTTTGGGCAGTTCCTAAGGATATGTTCCAGGGCCCCTCTGCCAGAGTGAGGGGTACAGTATAATACACCTACTACAATATACAGACATCCACAGCATAGTAAATTTTGAACTGTCCCATTCAGGCCTAAAGATTTAATCGCTGTGGAAGATCTCTTAGTTTTGTGGGATAACATCTTTCCTGACTGGGGTTGGTGGGTGGGGGGTAGACACTCTGCTAAGCAAGTAAAACTTGTGGCTGTAAAACAACCTGAAGTTCAGTGGGCTACACACAGTACCTCTACATATATCTCTTTTGAATTACTCTCACTGTGATCTGCAGCATGTGATTTCCTTATTTCAAACTGACATAATGAACCACAGATTCCATGATCTTCAGAGGGAATCAGTAGACTTAACTCTCAAGTCAGCAGTTACAGCACCTATAAGCATTCATTGCCGTGGCTGGAAGTGCGGCAGGAGGTGTAGACTCCAAGCAGAGGGATGAGGCCCCCTCTACTCAGCATCTTGTTGGCAAATGAGCAGTTGCTGGAAAACACAACTGAGGAACTGAGGGCAAGATTGCTGCATTGAAGGGAAATGAGAAATTGTCGTGTTCTGTGTTTTGCCGGGATCTGGCTTACTCAGAGTATCCCACATACAGCGATCAGACTCCAAGGCTTCTTGATACACAGGATGGACCAAACTGCTGATTCAGGAAAGGCAAAAGGTGGAGGTGTATGTTTCATGATAAACTCTTTGTGGAACTCCAGTGTGGTGGTTCTGTCATACTCTTGTCCCCCAACCTTGAACACCCAACAATCGAAAGCCGACCATTCTATTTACCAAGAGAGTTCTCTTCCGTGATCCTGACTGCATTTACATATCACCATCAACTGACTATAATCAGGCACTTGAGATTCTGCATTATGCTGCCTCCAAACAAGAAACAGTCCATCCCGATGCATTTCAAATCATAGTTGGGGATTTCAATCAGGCTTGTTTGAAGAAATCCCTGCCCAATTACCATCAGCACATAACCTATAGCACCAGAGATCCCAACACACTAGACCACTGTTATATTAAGATGAGGCAGGGGTTCCCAACGTGGGGTCCATGGATCCCTCAGTTAATGGTAGGGGTCCATGGCATAAGAAAGGTTGGGAAGCCCTGGGATAAGGAATGTCAGCTGTTCCATGCCCAGACCACACAATGGGAAATCTGATCACTTGCTTGTCCTCCTACCTACATACAGACACAGGTTAAAGAACAAAACTCCAGAGCTTAGGACAACAAAGGGGTGGTCATGGGAGGCAGTGGAACGGCTACAGAATTGCTTCCAGTCGGTGGACTGGGCCATGTTCAAGAACTCATCTGTAGATTTGAACGAATACACCATGGTTGTCACAGACTTTCTAAAAGCAGACATAGATGAGTGTGTCCCCACAAAATCATTCAGAGTCTTCCCAACCAGAGGCCCTGGATGAACCATGAGATCTGAAAACGGCTGAGGGCCAGAACAGAGGCATTCAGGTCTGGCGACCAATTAAGATGCAAGAGGTCCAGATACTATCTCCAGAAAGCCTTCTCATGGGCGAAGTGGCCAAAATTGAATCAATGAAGGATGCTCCACAGCTTTGGTAGGAGTTGAACACCATCACCTCTTACAAAGTGAAACCAAGTGACAACAGGACTTCACCCCAGATGAGCTCACTTTGCTCAAAGTGCCTCTGTGCTCACTTTGACTGTCAAATCATGGCAGAACCTTCACAAACTCCCACTGCCCCCAATGATTCTGTGATTTTAGTCTCTGAGCCGACGTGAGAACATCCTTCAGGAGGGTGAACCCACAGAAACCATCCGGCCCAGATGGGGTATCTGGCTAAGTAGTAAAGGCAAGTGCCGATCAACTGGCTGGTGTGTTCACTGAGATCTTTAACCTCTCACTTCAGCAGTCTGAGGTAGCACCTGCTTCAAGCAGGCTTCAATCATATGGTGCCCAAGAAGAACTGGTAACCTGCCTCAATAACTATTGTCCAGTAGCACTTACATCCTCTGTGATGAAGTGCTTTGAGAGGTTGGTAATGAGACATATCAACTCCTGCCAGGGAAGTGACTTGGATCCACTCCAATTTACTGTTCCATAGCAGATACCATCTCATTTGTCTCTTCACTCAACCCTGGAACATCTGGACAGCGAAGATACATTCATCAGGATGCTCTTTATCGACGACAGCTCAGCATTCAATACTGTCAACCCCTGAAAACTAATCAATGAGCTTCAAAACATTGGCCTCAATACTTCCTTGTGCAATTGGATTCCTGATTTCCTCACTTGCAGACCCCAAGCAGTTTGCAGTTTGGATTGGCAACATCATCTCCTCCACAATGTCCATCAGCACAGGTGCACCACAAGGCTGTGTGTTTAGCCTGCTGCTCTTCTCACTTTGCACTTATGACTGGGTGCCTAAGCACAGCTCAAATGTCATATTTGTTTTCTGATGACACCACTGTTGTGAGCCAAGTCAAAGGCGGTGATGCATCACCATATAGGAGGAAGATTGAAAATCAGACTGAGTGGTGCCACAACAATAACCTCTCTCCCAATGTCAGTAAGACACAAGGAGTTGATTATTGATTTCAGGAGGAGGAAACCCGAGGTCCATGAACCAGTCCTCATCGGAGGTTCAGAGGTAGAAAAGGTTTTAATTCCTTGGAGTTATCGTTTCAGAGGACTTGTCATGGCCCAGCACAAAAGTGCAATTATGAAGAAAGCACATCAGTGAGTACTTCCTTAGGAGTTTGCAAAAATTCAACATGATAGCTATAATTTTGACTAACTTCTACAGATGTGTGGTGGAGAGTATATTTACTGGCTGGATCACAGTCAGTTATGGAAACACCAAAGCCCTTGCACAGAAAATCCTACCGAAAGTGGATGTAGCCCAGCTGATAACATTTAAAGCCTTCCCCACCACTGAGCGCATCTACACAGAGCATTGTCACCAGGAAAGCAGTATCCATCCTCGGGAACTCCACCTCCCAGGGAATGCTCTCTCCTCACTGCTGCCATCAGAAAGGTAGACCAATGGGACCCACAGGTGCCTCGGGACCCACATCACCACATTCAGGAACAGTTATTAACCTTCAATCATCAGGCTCTTGAACCAGAAAGGATAACTTCACTCAACTTCACTTACCCCATCACCGAACTGTTCCCATAATCTGTGGACTCACTTTCAAGGGTTCTTCATCTCATGTTCTCAATATTAATTGTTTATTTATTTATTTTTATATTTGCTCAACCTTGGAAAGAAATCCTTCAGCCTCCATGCAATCTGGCTCACTGGCTACTTTATCACAGATGGTATAAGGAGCCAGACAGACTTTGTAAAATATTGGTGTAGCATTTTCATTAAACAGTATTTTACTCTTAAAGTGTTTGTGAGTTTTCCACTGTCATCCCTGTACACTGCTGTGGCATCATCCAATACCCTTCTGAATTTGCTTTCAGGTGACCCTATTGCAGGGGATGTGGCATGCAAATGGCAGATGGACCTTCAATCAAGTTGTAATTGTCTCAGCCAATCACAGCCCCACAATGCTGGCCCTCTTGTTTCTGCCACATACAAACCCAATGTGGCTTGTTGGTTGTTGCATTTCACTGTTACTTACAAATGTCATTAAAACAGGAGTTATCTTTTCTCCAGTATAAGTTCTTAGTTAGATATCTGCAGGCTTCATTTCAGCATCTTTGAAATGCCATTCAAATTCATTTTGTGGAATGACTGGAACAGTTGAGCCAGTGTCCAATGCCATTTTAAATAATTTGTTGTGCACTCCTGCTGTGAGCCATGTTACTTGCCTCCTGTGAGGAGAAGGGGTATGACGGGGTCGAGAGTGGGGAATTGAAAAAGAGGGAAGCGGGAGGGGAGAAACCGAAAATTGGAGAAATCGATGTTCATCCCATCAAGTTGGAGGCTACCTAGATGGAATATGAGGTGTTGAGAGGCCTCATCATGACGGCAGAGGAGACCAGGCACTGACATGTCAGAAGTGGAATGGAGATTGGAATTAAAATCGTTGGCCACCCACTGGGAAATCCTACTTTTTGCAGATGAGGCGAAGGTGCTCAACAAAGCTGTTTCCCCAATCTAAGTCGGTCTCATCAGTGTAGAAAAGGCCACATCAGGAGCACTGGGTACAATAGATTTGGACATGGAAGAGTTGCCTTAGCAGGAAGGACCTTTTGAGGCCCTGAATGGAGGTGAGGGAGGAGGTGAACGGGCAAGCGTAGAACTTCTTTCACTTGTAGGGATAAGTGTCAACGGAGTAATTAGTTGGGAGGGATGAACAAACATGGGAACCACAGAGGGAGCGATCCCCGTGGAAAGCAGAGAGTTGGGGGGAAGGGGAAGTAGAAAACATGTTTGGTGACAGGGTCCTGCTGAAGATGGCGGAAGCTGTGGAGAATGATGCTTGGTGGTAGGTAGGAAGAGCACAAGAGGAACTCCAGCCCTGTTAAGGTGACAGGAAGATGGTGTCCAGGAAATAGAGGAGATGTGTGCGTGGGCAGCTGCTGGAAGCACGCTGTTTATTTGCCCCAAGTGGGTAGTGGGTAGTGGCTCTACATGTCATTACTACAGTGCGTGATGACCCTGCCTCACACGAGTCCCAGGCTCAGCTGTCTCCGGCTGACAGTACCCGGTATGGGCCCCTATCCAGGGTTACGGATCCCACTGCCTTGTGGGTATCTTCGGGAGAAGAGAAGGCTAAGGAGTAAACCCTACGCAAATCCCGAGTGGAGCCCCTAAGGCGGTTGGATGGTGTATCACGTCACCTCCCGGCAGCTCCTGCAACCACGCTGATGCCAAATGTACTGCTTCGCTTTCCTTTGGACCACGTCCGCGAGGTCGAGAGGGGGATCTTGATGTCTGGGCAGCCCAGGATCTCCATATTCATCGCCCAGGTCTGCACCCCAAAATCTGGGCGCATCCATTGTCTACTTAGACGGACGGAGCCATTAATTAATTTTCCCCAAACCCACCTCTTGAAATTCCAATGGAATTCAAGGGATTCCAGTGGTTTTCAATATCCTGCTCCCAAGTGATGATTTACAAGGATGTTGCTGGGACTTCAGAACCTGAGTTATAGGGAAAATGTAAACAGGTTAGCATTTTACTCCCTAGAGCATGGGAGAATGAGGGGAGATTTGATAGAGGTATACAAAATTCTCAGTGGTATAGTTAGGGTTAATGCAAGCAAGCTTTTTCCACTTAAGTTGGATGAGACTCAAACTAGAGGTCATGGGTTAAGGGAGCTAAAGATGGTGGCAGAGGTTTTGGTGGACCTGGGCGACTTCTTCCAGTTCACCTGTGAAGCAGTTTAAATCTCCTGTTCTCATGTGTCTTTTTTCCTTTTCAAGGTGGCTGGGGTCCTGTCGAAATCTATAATATACAGCTGCTTTTAGGGCTCTCCAGGAGTAGCTGGAAGACATGCATCCTCTCCAGATCATTGTCTCTGGGGGGCTTTGCTATTGCTTGCATGCTGGGTGTTGTGGGAGGGGGCAGTTATGCTCTTGCTGAGCAAGTGGGGGGAGGGTTGGTGCTTTCACTGCTGCTTGTGCGTGGGAGGGTGGAGGGGGTCTTTGGGGTTCCAACATCTTCCTGTCATTTATTCTTTGGGTTTTTTCCCTCTGTTTTGTGGATGTCTGTGGAGAGTACGAATTTCAGGTTGAATACCGTATACATTCTCTGATATTAAACTGAACCATTGAAGGGTGAAAGATGAAGTGTTTGAGGGGAACTGCTTCACTCAGAGGGAGGTGAGAGTATGGAATGAGCTGCCAGCAGGAGTGTTGGGTGTGGATTCGATTTCAATATTTAATAGAAATTTGGATAAATACATGGTTGGGAAGGGTAGGGAGAGCTATGGTCCAGGTGCTAGGAACTAAGATGGAACTGGGCAGAATAATTGTTTGGATGGACTGAAGGGCCTGTTTCTGTGCTAAAGTGCTCTAAGACTCTATGACTCTCTTTAGCCACCACTCTAGAAGCCACTTGTTTTCAGGTACAGAGAGTACGAAAGAAGTTAGAAGCAGAAAATGTTGGCAAAAACTCATCAAGTCAGTCAGCTTGTGCTTCCTCAATGTAATGATGAGATGAAATGATCTACAGGCATGAATGCAAACTCTGTCACTAAATTCATTAATGCTGCATTCGTTCATTTCATCGGGGCATTGAAAAAACCACAAGTAGTACAAGTTTCCACTGTATCTCAGTGCATCACCAGATCCTAGGCAGCAGCCACTTACTCCTTCACCAACAATGATTTAACACTTAGACAAAATAAATGCCATTTCTATAGCATCTTGCAAAACTTAAAGACCATAAGACATAGGAGCAGAATTAGGTCATCTGTCCACCATTCCATAATGGCTGATTTATTATCCCTCTCAACTTCATTTGCCTGCCTTCTCCTCATAACCTTTGACACCCTGAATAATCAAGAACCTAACAACTTCCGCTTTAAATGTATTCAATAACTTAGCCTCCGCAGCCATCTGTGGCAATGAATTCCACAGATTCACCAACCTCTGGCTAAAGAATTCCTTCTCATTTCTATTCTAAATGAACATACCTTTATTCTGAGGTTGTGTCTTTTACTATAGGAAACATCCTCTCCACATCCACTCTATCAAAGTTAGTTGGTTAATCACTGTCTGTTACACCACTGGTGTTTCGGGCAGCAATGAAGAACTTCCATCTCTGTTTGTCCTTGACCATCTTCTCTATGTACCCCAGATGTGGTTCACAGCCTTCACTTCTGCCTCTACAGTATGGCACTAAGTTGTGTTTGATTTCCTGCGTTTCCTCTGCCCTTCAGGGGTCTAATGAAGTGCTGTCTTAGATGCTGGAGTTGACCTGTCTTCTCATCATGTGCCCAATCCATCGCCAACATTTCCTCATGATGATGGTGGCCATGTCCTCTTGGTGACACTGAAGGAGTAGGGCAAGATTGAAGATCTTTCTTGGCCAGAAAATACAGAGGATCTTCCAGAGGCTCATGGTGTGGAATGACGACAGCTTGGCAAGGTTGCTCTCTGTCATACGTCAGCATTCTGACCCATACACTGAGAACAGTACAGAGCTCTGGTACAGCTTCACCTTGGTGTGGACACTGTACTTGGTTGACCCCCGTAAGTTGCTCATTGATCCGAAGACAGTTCTAGTTCTGCTGAGTGTGCACTGGACATCGTCCTTGGTCCCACCGTCCTGCCGAATGATGCTGCCCGGGTGGGTGAATCTGCCAGTGCCAGGTAACTCGGCGCCATGTGCTGTGACAGGAGGAGATTCCACATTGAGGGTCATGGTCTCAGTCACTCTCCAGCCCACTCTGAGTCCAGCCTGTCCATCAAAGGTATACGGGCACTGGGTTTTCTCTCGCATGTGCTGGTGTGTATGTGACAGCATCCGCAAAGTCAAGGTCTTCTAAAGTAGAGAATAGAGTCCACCTAATGCCTCTCTGCTTATATTTCATTGTTTGCCTCATAACCCAGTCAATCACCAGGTTAAATAATATCACCAACATCACACAGCCGTGCCTGACTCCTGTCTTGACTTCAAAGCTAAAATTACAGTCCCAACTATGCAGGTGAAATTAATATAGAAACTCTGGATAAACTGGACAATCTTGGAAGTACAATCTGAGAATTCACCACAGGCTCTCCCTGGTGGTACTGGAAACTCTTTATTTAGGTTTCCAGTATCTGCAGTTGTTTTAATTTACTGCAGGATTTTGACTGATTACATCTTCCAGTCATTCACATGTTTGTAATACATGCCATGTCACCTTCAAATAAAGATCACAAAGAAAGACTGGCTGAGGGGCAGGAGCCTTCTCAAAGTCCATGAAATTTACATCCAGCTGTCTCTGGCATTCTGTGCACTCTTCTATGATTTAACACAGCATGACGATCTGATTGACACAGCCTCTGTCTCTCCTGAAGCCCAGCTTACTCTTTCCTGAAGTACATATCGACAGCATCTGTAATCTATTGGACAATGACTTTGGCGAGAATCTTGCTGGGCACTGACGAAAGTCTAATGCCATGCCAGTTGCTGCAATCACTTCATGCTCCTTTCTTGGGGATCCTAACAATGACTTCCTTTGACCAGTCCTTTTGTATTTGTCCCCATTCCCAGATTATAGTAAGCAGTGGTGGTAGAATGGCTGTTGCAACTTCTGGTTCACTTTGAACAGGTCAGCATTCAAATTGTCATGTCCTGGAGCTTTGTCATTCTTTATTGATTTAACCGCAGCAACAGATCTGTGGATCTGTGTTGATGTCA
This sequence comes from Mobula hypostoma, assembly GCF_963921235.1. Classification (NCBI taxonomy): domain Eukaryota; kingdom Metazoa; phylum Chordata; class Chondrichthyes; order Myliobatiformes; family Myliobatidae; genus Mobula; species Mobula hypostoma. The sequence continues at coordinate 85,566,701 of NC_086098.1, forward strand.
AGATCCTCTGCTGCCTCTAGTATGTCATGTTCTTCATTTGGTGGTTGTCTATTCTGTAATTCTCTGAAATATTCCATCTATTGTGATTCTTGCTCTTTTTCAGTTGTCAAAAGCAGACTGTTCTTATTCTCACGGGACCACTGGATCTGCCCCGGAACTTTCTGCATACCAGTTTTGAAATCTTGTATATATTTCCCGGAACACCTTGAATAGCTGCTGCTTCAGCATCCTGTACAAGGTCTTCCATGTAGACTCTCTTATCCTTTCTAATAGGTCTCTTCACCTTCTTGTTAGCTTCAGTGTATGCTAGGTGAAATTTCTCCTTAATTCATGTTGACTTTGCATCCAACACTTTCTTTTTAATTTTCTGTATTTCTTCTAAGGCTGTCCATCTTTCCTACTATATCCATTCTTTGTTCTTCTTTCCAGCTCTGTATCTCAGACAAGCCTCGCTGCTCTCCTTGAAGACAGAGGCAATCTGTTTCCACATTGTGTCAATCTTCTCTACAGACACATCCTCAGCAAGGTCTTACAAGACCTGGAATCCATTCTTAAGCTGAATGGTGAAGGCAGATCTCACACTGGTGTCCTTGAGCTTTTTGACATCAAAACATCTTTGTGTATTTGTTCTGGTCCCAGCGCTTCTCAGCTTGAGTTTCATCACTGCTACATCAAGGTGGTGATCACTTCCTGTATCTGCTCCTCTCTTCTAACATCCTGCAAGGATCGTCTCCACGTACCATTGATCATTAAATGGTCAGTCTGGTTCTTGTCACATCCATTGGCTGAGCACCATGTCAGTTTGTGGATTTCACAGTGTGGAAAGAAAGTCCCTCCTTTCACCAAATTGTTCATGGCACAGAATTCCACCAGTCCTTCACCACTGTTATTCATTATTCCACATCCATGCATGCCCCTGACCCTAGTGAAGTGTGAGTTGTTATTTCCCACTTTGGCATTTAGGTCTCCAATGACAATGGTTGTTATGGCGCGGCGTTAACTCTAGCTCTGATTGCAGCTGTTCACAGAAGACATCCATTTCTTCGATGTCACTGTCATCAGTAGGAGCACAGTCGTGTTCCCCTGCTTCCCTTTCAGCCTGACTGCTGATTGGTCTCGACTCCAGCAAGCGCTTCTCAATGCTTCTCTTCAAAATGACAGCTGCACCATCATGATGCTGACCATCTGACTATAAACTCTTTACCCAGTTGCTACCTTTAGACTGCCAGACCTCTTTCACTGACGCCCAGTATATGTAGGTTGTAACCACACATTTCTACACTTATTTGTGCTAGCTTGCCAATGTTGCATATGATTCGTACATTACAAAAAACAACTTGGTCTAATCTTGGTGATGTTCAGGGCTTCCTTCATCATGCTGGTAGCTTCCTCTTGGTTTTCACTACTGTCAGTGATGCAAATCCTGGGTGGAGACTCAGGAATACCATCATACACAGAAATGGGACTCTTCATTACTGTTTCCGTAACAATTGTTTTGACCAGTCAGGATCGTTAGCCCTGAGCTGAACCCCAAAACCTGGAGCACCAGTGAACCACTCTTAGTCTGACCTCTACCCTTTGACCTGTTTAGCACAGATCACTCACCAAAAGTCAAAGCACAAGGTCCTGACCCCAGCCAACACAGCTCTCCAGCTCTCGCAAGCATCCAAACCCTACGGCAAGGTTGTGGTTCTCTCAGAGGACTCTATCAAAAGCACCTCACAAAGTACTGTCCTGATCCCCTGAACGGCAATCTGATAAAGATATTTGAAATATTGGATAAGAGAATAAAGGTGTTGGGAATGTCAAGCTCTCCAATTCTGCTTTCCACAAAGGCTCTCATTCCACGTGCTTTCCACCCAGCGGTACTACCTCAGGCCATGATTTGATTACAAGCTCTAGACTTTATTGTGAACAGTTTTGGACCTCATATCTAAGATTAGATGTGCTGGCATTGTAGACGGTCCAGAGCTGGTTCACAACATAATGAAAGGGCTAATTAATGAAGAGCATGTGATGGCTCTGGGTTTGTATTTTTGGTGAAGTTTAGAAGAATGACAGGGGTTAACACTGAAACCTACTGACAGTCCTAGATAGAGTGGACATGGAGAGGATGTTTCTATTAGTGGACATGGAGAGGATGTTTCTATTAGTGGACCATAGGGCACAGCCTCAGAATAGAAAGATGTTCCTTTAGAACAGAGATGAGGAGGAATTTCTTTAGCTAGGTGAATCATCGCCACAGATGCCTGTAAAGGCTAAGTCATTGGGTAAATTCATAGCAGAGGTCGATAAGCTCTTTATTAGTAAGGGCATCAAAGGTTATGGGGAAAAGGTGGTTGAGGAGGAAAATAAACCAGCTATGATTGATTTGTGGAGCTGATTCAATAGGCCAAATAGCCTGATTCGGATTCCAGGTCTTATGGTCTAATAAACTCCAAATCCACACTCACCTAGAGGTCCAGGCCTCACATTCCCTTTAACACTGACAATCATGGTGCCCCTTTGGCCAAACCACAGAGATAAAATCCAATAAGAAACAAATGCCTCAAATCAAATCTGAGTATTTTAAAAGTTACAGTCGAAGATTAAAGTGTTACACAGAAGGCTCACCTGCTCAGCTAATGTATCTAGAAGGTTCAGTGACTCACAAGCATTCTTAGCTGCAAACTGTTTAGCTTTCTTCTTCGTTTTGCCCTGGGCCTCAGGGTATATTGTATCCCCAAGTTCTGCAGAAGTTATGAACCTGAAGTAGAGCAGACAGAGCAATGGAAATAAAATTAGCAAAGCAACAGCTAATTTTTCTGCCTGAACATTTCCTGATCCATAAAATACCTCAAAGATCCTCTGGAGCCTGACCCTGTTCATTGGTACATGTCTCTCTCCAAAGGAACCTACATGGGTTGGGATTCTCCCGGGAAAGAGAGGACCGATACAGCACAACGGACATAATAAAGGTCAGGTTTAGCTGCTGGTTTGTTTTCGTTCTGTACAAGTTTATATCTTTTAATTTTTCACTTGGCATATACAGTATAAAAGTTAACCAATTTATAAACATGCACAGAGTTTTCCAATATACACTCAGTGGCCACTTTATTAGGTACTCCTGTACACTCACTCATTAATGCAAATATCTAATCAGCCAATCATGTGGCAGCAACTCAATGTATAAAAGCATGCAGACATGGTCAAGAAGGTCAGTTGTTGTTCAGACCAAATATCACAATGGGGAAGAAATGTGATCTAAGTGACTTTGACCATGGAACGATTGTTGGTGCCAGACAGGGTGGTTTGAGTATCTCAGAAACTGCTGATTTCAATGGCATTATATAAATACAACATACACATCTTCCAACTCCCAGACAGGTTTCCAGCCTCCAGACAGAATAAATTCCTCACTTAGACTCAGTGTTTGAATTCTCCACCAAAACTGAATATATTGAAGAAAGCAAATGTGATCTTTTGAAATTGAGTGAATAAAGCAAGATGGGTTTCAGGAGAAGATTAGCGCTGAGGGAAGAAATAAGACAATCTCATTAAGTAGCTTGGCTGCAAAGGCAACTCCAGCTTCAGATTCTTACCATGTCATGGCAGAACTCTCGATAGATATTACACCTGGAAGATGTTAAAGGAATTTCAGGGTTGCTAGATGGAGGAAGTTAAAACCGTGAGGAGGAACTGTGAACATGGAGTTGCAAACAACATGATCAAAGAAATATATTCCTTAGCAACTTACACAGGGTCATGAGATGGTCCAGTTTGTGACTCTTTCCAGGTCAAGGTCTTATTGACTGCTACTGCATGAAGTTTGAGAATTTCCACATACTTGTAGCCAGCATCAGAAGTTGTTCCTTCTCCACTGGCCATTTTCTTTCAGAAGCTGTAATAGAACATAGAACACAGAAAAGTACAGTTCATGATTTTGTGCCAACCTTTTAACCTATTCGAGGATCAATCCAACACTTCCCTCTCCCACAGCCTTCTATAGGCATATCATCTACACGCCTATCTTAAAGTCCCTAATATATCTGCGTCTACCACCACTCCTGGTAGTGCATTCCACACACCCAACACTCTGTGTAACACTCTGACATCCCCTGTATAACCTCTTCCAATCACTTTAAGATTATACCCCCTTGTATTAGCCGTTGCCACCCTGGATAGTCGCTGTCTATCCGACCTGTGACTCTATGTTATACAGCTTATACAGCCCTATCCTATAATGAGGCGACTGGAATTGAACACAGTACTCCAGGCATAGTCTAACCAGAGTTTTACAGAGCTGCAACATTACCACAGAGCATATGAACTCAGTCCTCCGAAGCCCACAGTTTGAGATTCCATTGCATCTGAGGTACGACTACAAGAGGGGCAATGACCCCCGTGAATAAAGACCGCGGGATCTTTCGTTCAGGCGCCTCCTGAGTTCGGAAACTTGACTTAGAGACGTAGGGGGCAGGGGAGCTGAACTTGTATATTGTAAGTCGCCAGCACCTTTACCACTGTGTAGGATAGATTAACCATACACCACTGCCTCCCATCATCCCCCTGCCCCGAGAGATGTTCACCAACGCAGGTTATTTTAAATGGTCGCACAAACCCACCTCGCGTCCGCACCCCAGTGAAAACCCAGACCAGCTCACTGTTCCTGCGCCGGCAAACCTCGGCATCTGCCCGCTATCCTACGCCGACGCTACAGTTTCCACTTCTACTTACGTTTCTCCGGCGTTACGCACTTTCGGTTTCGTTTCCCTCTAGTTTTGCAAGAGGGGTGTGGAGAAAGTCGCGGTCCGGGGAGGCCCTCACCCTCTGAGACGATGGAAGGCAGGGAGTAACTGCGATCGAGGTCTGCAGTCAGCAGTGATCTGCTGTAGTTAGACAGTGGGCAGCGGGTGTCACCGCAAGGCGAGGGCGTAAGCGAGTGCATCCCCAATCAATCACCTCAACTCCTCCGTGGTGGAACGGAACTGGATCTCGCGTTCACCCGTGAATTCCGCCCTTCCAGATTCGTATTGGTAATCAAGGATCAACTTTACTTGCCGTATACATGTTTTAGGAATTTGCTGCGGTGTGTTGGCGCGACGTGCAACAAAAAACAATATACAACAATTATAAAGAACAGTATAAAATAATAAGTTAGAGGCTAAAATACAGATATGAAATAAGATGTGTATAAATGCCAACACGTATTTGCGACCTTATAAAGTGCGATTTTAAGTGTTAACAGTGCATAGTGGACAAAAAGGAGTGCCCTTACTCCCCTTTCTACCATGGCCCTCTCCTCTCATCAGATTTGCCCTAATTCAGCCCTTTACCTCTTTCATTTATCACCTCCCAGCGACTCACTTATCACCCTGCCCACCCTCTCTCCTGTCACCTGCCAGACTGCACTCCTCCTCACTCCATCTTCTTGTCTGCCCACTTCCTTTGCAGTGCTGATGAGGGCTCTTGGCCCAAAACATCTACTGTTTATTTCACTCCATAGGTGCTGTGTGATTGGCTGAGTTCCTCCAGCATCTTGTGTGTATTGCTCTGTAAGGCGAGACTTAAAGCGGAGAGAAACAAGACGAGCAAACACACACAAGATGCTGGAGAAACTCAGCATGCTAGGCAGCGTCTGTGGAAGAGTAAACAGTTGATAGACATAGAACATAGAAATTTACAGCACTTTACAGGCCCTTCGACCCGCAATGTTACGCTGAACATGCAACCTACTCTAGAGACTGCCTAGAATTTCCCTAGCACATAGCCCTCTATTTTTGTAAGCTTCATGTACCTATCTAAGAGGCTCTTAAAAAACCCTAATGTATCCACTTTCACCACTATCACTGGCAGTGCATTCCGCATGCCCATCACTCTCTGTGTGAAAAACTTATCCCTGACATCCCCTCAGTACCAATTTCCACGCACCTTAAAACTACGCCCCTTCGTGTTAGCCATTTCAGCCCTGGGAAAATCCCCACGATCAATGCCCCTCATCATCTTATACTCCTCTATCAGGTAACCTCTCATCGTTCGCCACTCCAAGGAGAAAAGGCCAAGACTCAACCTATTCTCATAAGATATGCCCTCCAGTCCAGGTAACATTCCTATAAATCTCCTCTGCACTCTCTCTATTATATACACATCCTTCCTGTAGCGAGGTGACCAGAACTGAACACAGTACTCCCAAGAGGGGTCTGACCAAGGTCTCATATAGCTGTAACATTACCTCACGGCTCTTGAACTCAATCCCACGGTTAATGAATGCCAACACTGCATATGCCTTCTTAACAACACTGCCAACCTGTGCAGCAGCTTTAAGTGTCCTATCGACACAGACCCCAAGATCTCTCAGATCCTGCACACTGCTAAGAGTCTTACCATTTTCTTCTAAATTATAGTGAATACAGGCCCAGAACCATCAAACACTCTTCATATGACAAGCCATACAATTTTGAAATCATTTTCGTGAACCTCCTTTGAACCCTCTCCAGTTTCAGCACATCCTTTCTAAGATAAGGTGCTCAAACCTGCTCACAATACTCCAAGTGAGGCCTCACCAGTGCTTTATAAAATCTCAACATTACATCCATGCTTTTATATTCTAGTCCTCTTGAAATGAATGCTAACATCACATTTGCCTTGCTCACCATAGACTCAATCTGCAAATTAACCTTTAGGGAATCCTGCACAGGACTCTCAAGTCCCCTTGTGCCTTAGTTTTTTTGTATTTTCTTCCCATTTAGAAAATAGTCAACCCTTTCATTTCTTCCACCAAAGTGCATGACCATACACTTCCCAACACTCTACTCAACCTGCCATTTCTTTGTCCATTCTCCTAATCTGTCTAAGTCCTTCTGCAGCCTCTCTACTGCCTCAAAACTACCTGCCCCTCCGCCTACTTTCATACCATCTGCAAACTTTGCAACAAAGCCATCAATTCCATCATCCAAATCATTGACATCTAATGTAAAAAGAATCAGTCCCAACACAGACCCCTGTGTAACACTGCTAATCACTGGCATCCAATCGGGAGGCTCCCTTTATTCCCACTCTTTGCCTCCTGCCTGGGGAAAAGATTCTGACTGCCTACCCTGTCTCTGTCGGTTATAATTTTAAAATCCATGAGGTCTGCAGAGAAGTAAGACATAATTTAGAGAAAAGGGTTACATCACCACTGTAGGTAGTGTGTGGCAGATTGTGGAAAATGTAGCCAGGCAGGGAAGTTTGTTCAGCTGCTCAATCATTTCAAGGCCAAAATGATCTCTAGATGTTCATGGATGGCATGTTGCTTGTTCTCAGGTCGATGTATTTTCCGAAGGAAATGGTGCAGAATGGACAGGTGATACTGCACTGATCCGTAGAGTCCATGGGATGGTTGCTGGAAGCAATGAATGATCTAGTCTTCTTACACTGTTAAAGGTAGTTAGACTAAAAAGGCCAAATTATTTAATGACTAGTGTAGTTACTATCAATAAGAATAGCAACTTCATGTGATTCAACTAAGAGGCAAACTGCCATTTTTACAAAATCACAACTGTGATTTGAACAGTTTACTGTGCATTTGTTCCCTGCCTAAATTTCTCTTAAAAGGACACTTTCATTTGCTTGAAGTTTTCCACTGATAGAATTTTCCTGAAACTAAATAAAACCATAAGATACGTATAGCATTAGGCCATTTGACCCATTGAGTCTGCCTCACCATTCAACCATGTCTGATTTATTATCCCTCTCAACCCTATTCTCCTGCCTTCTCCACATAACCTTTGACGCCTTAACTAATCAAGAACCATCCACCTCTACCTTAAATACAGCCAATAACTTGGCCTTCATAGCCGTCTGTGGCAGTGAATTTCACAGATTCACCACCCTCTGGCCGATCATGTGGCAGCAGCTCAATGCATAAAACCATGCAGACAAGGTCACAAGGTTCAGTTGTTGTTCAAATCAAACATCATAATGGGGAAGAAATGTGATCTAAGTGACTTTTATCGTGGAATTTCTGTTGATTTCAGTGGGGTGGTTTGAGTATCTCAGAAGCTGCTGATCTCCTGGGAACTTCATGCATAATAGTCTCTAGAGTTTTCAGGGAATGGTGTGAAAAACAAAACATCAAGTGAGTGGCAGTTCTGTAGGCAAAAAACGTCGTTACTGCGAGAGGTCAGAGGACAAAGGCCAGACTGGTAGGAAGGCAATGCTAACATCAATAACAACAGCGGTGTGCAGAGAAGTAACTGTGAATGCACAATTAGGTACTGGAGGTGCCTAATAAAGTGGTCACTGAGTTTATATTTGGCAGGAGGAGTCATATAATTAAAGGGATAACGATAAACACAAGAAATTCTGCAGATGCTAGAAATCCAAAGCAACATACACAAAATACTGAATGAACTTGGCAGGTCAGGCAGCAAATGTGAAATCGAACTACCAGTCGACATATTGGGTCAAGACCCCTTTTCAGGACTGGAAAGGAGAGGGAAAGATGCCAAGAAAAAAAGTGGAGGGAGGGGAAGGAGGAGAGCTGGAAGGTGATGTGAAGCCAGGTGGGTGGGAAAAGGAAAAGGCTCAAGATGAAGGAATCTGCTAGGAGAAGAGAGTGGACTGTAGGAGAGTGGGAAGGAGGAGGGGTACCAGGGGAAGGTGATAGGCAGGCAAGAAGAGGTAGGAGGCCTGAGTGGGAAATAGAAGATGGGAGGAGGAGGGAAAATATTTATTTTTTTTAACTGGAAGAAGAAATAGTTATTCATGCTATCAGGTTTGAAGTTACCCAGACAGAATACAAGGTGTTGCTCCTCCATCCTGAGGGTTGATATGTCAGAATGGGAATGGGAATGGGAATCGGAATTAAAATGTTGCACCACCAGGAAGTTCCACTTATGGTGAATGGAGCAGAGATGCTCGACGAAGCAGTCCTCCAATTTACGAAGGGTCTCACCAGTGTAGAGGAGGCCGCATTGGAGCACTGGATACGATATGATGGCCCCAACAGCTTGGTAGGTGAAATGTGCCTCACCTAAAAGGACTGTTTGGGGCCCTAAATGGAGGTGAGGGAGGAAGTGAATGGGCAGGTGTGGCACTTTGGCTGCTTGTAGGGTTAAGTGCTGGGAGGCAGGTTAGTGTGGAGGGATGAATGGACAAGGGAAACACGGAGGGAGCACAAAGTGGAGGGGGATGGGTGAAGATAAAGTTATGTTTAGTGGTAGGATCCCATTGGAGATGGCAGAAGTTTCTGAGATTGATGTGTTGGATGTGGAGGTTGATGGGGTGGTAGGTGAGGACAAAAGGAACTCTTTCACTGCTAAAGTGGTGGGAAGATGGGGTGAGTGCAGATGTCTGGGAAATGGAGGAGATGCAGGTGAAATCAAGGTCAAAGATGGAGGAAGGGAAACTCCCTTCTTCAAAGGAGGCGGACATCTCTGACGTCTTAGAAAGCTCATCCTGGGAGAAGATGCAGTGGAGATGAAGGAACTGAGAAAAGGGAACAGCATTTTTACAGGAGATAGGGTGGGAATAGGTATAGTCAAGATAGCCGTGGGAATCTGTATGTTTATAAAAGATGATAGTCGACAGTTTGTCTCTAGAGATGGAGACAGACAGATTCAGAAAGTGGAGGGAGGTGTCAGAAATGGACCAAGTGAATTTAAGGGCAGGGTGGAAGTTAATATAATTAGAGAGCTTAGAATGGGTGCGTGAAGCCATAGTCATAGTCATAGTCATACTTTATTGATCCTGGGGCAAATTGGTTTTCGTTACAGTTGCACCATAAATAATAAATAGTAATAAAACCATAAATAGTTAAATAGTAATATGTAAATTATGCCAGTAAATTATGAAATAAGTCCAGGACCAGCCTATTGGCTCAGGGTGTCTGACCCCCAGGGGAGCAGTTGTAAAGTTTGATGGCCACAGGCAGGAATGACTTCCTATGACACTCTGTGTTGCATCTCGGTGGAATGAGTCTCTGGCTGAATGTACTCCTGTGCCCAACCAGTACATTATATAGTGGATGGGAGACATTGACCAAGATAGCATGCAACTTAAGACAGCATCCTCTTTTCAGACACCACCGTCAGAGAGTCCAGTTCCATCCCCACAACATCACTGGCCTTACGAATGAGTTTGTTGATCCTGTTGGTGTCTGCTACCCTCAGCCTGCTGCCCCAGCACACAACAGCAAACATGATTGCACTGGCCACCACAGACTGGTAGAACATCCTCAGCATCATCTAGCAGATGTTAAAGCAGCGCCAATGCAGTCATCAAGTAGCGAGGAAGAGTTGGGGAGCATTATGGGGGACTGTTCTACGTAGCCAAAGAAAAGTCAGGCATAGCTGGGGCCCAAGGCTACCCCTAGAGTCTGGAGAAAGTGGGAGGAGCCAAGGAGAAATGTTTGAGGGCGAGGACCAGTTCTGCCTGACAGAGAAGGGTGGTGGTGGAGGGGAACTGGTTGGTTCTTTTATTGAGAAAAAATAGAAGAGCTTCAAGGCCTTCTTGATAGAGTATAGAAGTGTACATGGACTGGGCATCCATGGTGCAAATGAGAGAGTCAGGGCCAGGGAACTGAGAGTTAGTGAGGAGATTGAGAGCATGAGAAGGGTTGTGGACGTAGGTGGGAAGAGGATACAATGGAGTCAGGGTATGAGGACACGTGTTCAGTGGGGCAGGAGCAGACAGAGACAGTGGACCTACCTAGACAGTCAGGTTTGTGGATCTTGGGTAGGAGGTAGAAGTGAGCAGAGCGGGGCAAAGGAACCATGAGTTTGACGGCAGTGGTTGGGAGTTCTCTAGAGTGGATGAGGTCAGTGATGGTGTTGGAGACAGTTTTTCTGCTGGTCCAGAGTGGGGTCCTCTTCAAGGAGTAGGGAAGAAGAGGTGTCTGAGAGTTGTCACCTAGCCTCAGCAAGGTAGAGGTCAGTGTGCCACACAGTAACAGCACCCCCTTTGTCTACAGGTTTGGTGGTAAGGTTTGGATTGGTGCAGAGAGGATAAAGGGATAACTATGCAGGTTTCCTCTCGACTAAAAAGCAAGTGTACTGGTAGATAAAATAAGAATAATATTAAAGATGCCATGAGCTTGGGCCAGGAATATAAGAGGGTTCAGGGGTGGGGCAGGGGGGAACCAGGGAGTTGACCAGAGCCCTCCTGTAGCAGCACATTCAGGGATGGGCATCACTTTGGGAAATATAGACTGGACTTAAAGGAAAACAGACCCGAATGATGGTGGGGCTAAAAAGATAGACTCGTATTCCTGATTATTTAGAAGACTCTGAATAATCTAGCTGTTGCTTCTGAAAGAATGAAGGGACTCAATAAGGAAGAGGAAAACTATTTCATTGGTGGTAAAGGAAGTCCTGAATAATGGAGTGTGAACGTTGAACCAGGAGGCTGTTTAGGTGCAACATCATAAAACGTGGCTTCTCACAAATGGTACCACAGTAGTGCAGCTCCAGCAACTATGGTACTATCCCCACCTCTTGAGTTGCGTATGTGGAGTTTGCATGTTCTCCCTGTGACCTTGTGGCTTTCTTCCAGGTGCCCTGGTTTCCTCCCACATCCCAGGCAATGCAAAGTTTAACTGGCAACTGTAAATTGCTGCAGGTGGCCGGGAAAAATCGGGACATTAATCAGCATTTGGAAATAATTAAGTTATAAGGAAACAAATGTAGAAATGGGATTGGTGACATTGCCTTGAGAGCCGCATTAACTCAATGGGCCAAGTGGCCTTCTCTATGCCATAAAGTAATATCAAATTGTGGAATTCAAGAACTCTGAACTCCAAAAGACTCCCTTTGCTGGGAGTCAGTTTGGGCCTTCAGAATGGAGACCAGTGGGTTTTTGTTGGCTGTAGGGCTATTGAAACAAAACTTCCACCCCATCTTAAAAGTTTCTGCCCCCAGGCAGTTATTCTGATCAACCATTTTAGTTAGCCCCACTCCCCGCTATTTATTATCTCACATCACCGCACTGCACTGTAACGGTTTACATTATAAATGCATGCTGAGGTTTATGTATATCCATATCCATACATTAGCCTCTAACTTTATATTTGATATAATTCTTTACTCTTTATAATCATCGAATGTTAATTTTGTTGCATGTTGTGCCAACACACCACAGGAAATTCCGAATACGTGTCAATATGTATGGCAAATAAAGTTGACAGATAGTACTGAGATCTCGACTAGCCACGTTTGAATATCAAAGTTCAAAGTAAATTTATTATCAAAGTATGTCACCATATACTAACCTGAGCTTCATTTTCTTGCAGATATTCACAGCAGAACAAAGAAATACTATACAATCGATGAAAAACTACAAAGGCTGACAAACAATGACAAAAGACAAACTATGCAAATACAAATAAACTAAATAATACTGAGAATGAGTTGGAGAGTCTCTGAAAGTAAGTCAATAGGTTGTGGTGAGTGAAGTTATCCACACTGGCTCCTGTACCTCCTTCCTGATGGCAGCAGTGAGAAGAGAGCATGGTGGGGGCCCTTGATGATGGATGCTGCTTTCTTGTGGCAGAGCTCCTTGTAGATGAGCTCAATGGTGGGGAGGGTTATTCATGTGATGGGCTGTAGCCACTACTTTTTGTAGGCTTTTCCATTTTTCAGTATTGGTATTCCTATACCAGACAGTAATGCAACCAGTCTCCACTCTGCACCTCTAAAAGTTTGTCAAAGTCTTAGATGACATATTGAATCTGTGCAATCTTCTAAGAAAGTAGAGGTGCTGCTGCACCTTCTTTGTAATTGTACTTACGAGCTGGTCGCAGGACAGATTCTCTGAAATGAAAACACCAAGGAATTTGAAGTTACTTACCCTCTTCACCTCCATTGGTCTAATGAGGTCTGTGGAGATTCGACACAACATCAAAAACTTTGACAAACTTCTATTGATGTGCAGTGGAGAGCGCATTGACTGGCTGCGTCACAGCCTGGTATGGAAACACTAATGTCTTTGAACGGAAAATCCTACAAAAAGTAGATTTGGCTCAGTTCATAACAGGTAAAGCCCTCTCAACCATTGAGCACATCTACATGAAATGCACTTGTATGAGCATCCATCATCAGAGATCCTCAGCACCCAGGCCATACTCTTTTCTCGCAGCTGCCATTGGGTAGAGGATACACAAGCCTCAGGACCTGCATCACAAGGTTCAAGGACAAATAGTACTCTCCAACCATCAGGCTCTTGAACAGAAGAGGGTAACTACATCCACTTGCCCATCCATCCATTGAGATGTTTCCCCAACCAATGATCTCACTTTAATCTTGTTATTTCATGCTCGTCATTTATTGCTATTTATTTGCGATGCATTTGCAGTTTGTTGTTTTCTGCTCTCTGCTTGATCTTTCATTGATCCTGTTATGGTTACTATTCTATAGATTTGTTGAGTATGCCCGCAGGAAAATGAATCTCAGGGTTGTATATGGTGACATATATGTACTCTGATAATAACATTTAATTTGAGGACTGGCTTGTGGGCCTCTGGTTTCCCCCTCCTATAGTGAACAATTAACTCGTTGGTAGTAGATGGAGGTGAGATCTGGAATATCAGTGCAGGCAAGAAGGGCCTTTGATTGAGGCTATGTTTTTGTATGTTGGCAGTTACAGTCAGTGTAATAATTGGATAATAAAGGAAAATTATCCCATATAAAATTGAAGTTTGGGATGCATTCTACTGGAGGAATTCTGCCAATTACTTTGCAAACTCTGAAGGCAGCACTGCACAACATTCCTAAACCGTTAGGTCATGAACATGGCCAGTTTGTAGGCTCGAGCTGCTCAGTGAAGGAACCTACTGAGTCATCAAGTTAAACAAGCCATAAATAAGTATGTTCAAACTAGGCCCAGCCATTAACTCACAGTCATACTGCATGGAAACAGACTGTTCGACCCATCTGATCCATGCTAATTAAGATTCCAAAAGTTGTCCCTTAGATTCCTATTAAATATCTCTTTTACCTTAAACCCGTGCCCTCTGGTTCTTGACTCCTTAGCTCTGAGCAAAAGACTGCACATTCATCCTGTGATTAAATTCCCCCAAATTAATAGCAAGTTTTTGTATCTTGCCAAAAAAATCAGTAAGATCAATGTCTCAGATCTATTGAGCACGTATCAGGAGAACAACTGTTTAATGCTATTACAGCACCAGTGACCTGGGCTCAATTCCACCGCTATCTGAAAGGAGTTTCTATGTTTTCCCATAACTTCATTGGTTTCCTCTGGGTGCTCCGGTTTCCTCCCACATTCCAAAGACATACGGGTTACTGGGTTAATTGGTTATATGAGTGTAATTGTGCAACGTGGGCTCGTTGAGCCAGAAGGGCCTGTTACTATGCTGTCTCTCTAAATAAATAAACCACTTACTTTTCTAACCTGAATCATTTGTACTCTGCAAGGCATCAATTCTTCAACACTAAGAAACAAAAACAGACTTGAGACCTGAAGATGTCCAAAAGTGTTCAGCAAACCAATCAAGCACTTCTGAAATGTATTTGCTTCAGTAATGTAGGAAAAATGGCAGCCAACTGTCAGGCAGCAAGACCCAACAACAGCAATGTAAAAATAACCAGATAATCTATTATAACAATGTTGATTAAGGGACATATTTTGGTTAGGACACAAAGGAAAATTCCATTGCTCCTTGAAATAACTTCCACGGGCTCTTTTATGTCCACTTTGGTTTATTGTTTCATTCAAAAGGTGGCACCTCTTACAGCACGGCCCATTCTCAACCGTACACTCTGAACTGAGGAAGACACAAATCAGAACCATGAGCAAATCCCTCAGACTCTTCAGTCTGTTGTGCCATTCAGCAAGATCATGGGTGATTTAGTTGTAACCACAACTCCACAGTTTCATCTTTCAGCCCCTTGCTTACCAAGGAAGGTTTTGTTTAATTCAGAAACCATTTTTAAAACACGACAATATCTCTGGCAGGTTAATGAGAATTACCACCGTCTGGGCTCCCTCCTCACTGCTACCATCGGACAGGATATACAGGACTCTTGGATCCCATACCACAAGGTTTGGGAGCAGTTGTTGCCCTGCAACCATCAGCCGTTTGAACCAGCATGGATAACTTCACCCAACTCAACCCTGAAATGATTCTACAACCTACAGACTCACTTACTCACTTTCAAGGACTCTACAACTCATGTTCTCAGTGTTTTTTTTTAAATTGCATAATTTGTCGTCTTTTGCATATTGTTTTTGTCAGTCTTCGTTTATGTATAGTTTTTCATAAATTCTACTGAATTTCTTTATTTTCCTGTAAATCCCAGCAAGGAATGAACCTCAAGATAGTTTATTGTGACATATACATACTTTGATAATAAATTTACTTTGACTTTGAATTTTGATAGTAGAATAAAAAGAAATAACAATCTTATACAGTATTTCCATTGTACCTTTCACAACTTTAGTGCTTTATAGTCATTATGTTATTTTTTGGATTATTTGTTGTAAAAAGGAAAAACAAAAATCATTACATCATTATTATTCAGTTTCAGGAAAAGGATTGAAAAGATGAGAAGGAAAAAAAAGCATTTATTCATAAAACTTAAATAAACACATTTTATGGCAAAATAACAGTAGGGAATACACGGCCTCAAAACCTGCACTGGAGTAAAAATACAAATGAACACATATTACAACATCAATCTCATATCCAGATCATGTCTAATACTCACTGAGTGTTACTTTTTAATAATGAAGATAAACACAGTTTGCTGATCAGGAATTTGAAATTAATTACTCACAATCTGTCTCCGAATGACTTTCAGGTTAAGTTTGATGAATGTTATAATTACTACATCCAAACCTCTCACTGTGAATCATCCACAAGCAAATCACACTACCTGCTGTGGATCAATAAACACATTAAAATATTTAAAAAGGAAAGAAATAGGTACAGTTGCCCGCTGGTCATGAAACTTGGGAAAGTGGGAGACAGCTGAGTTTCAGCGGAATTAGCACAGTTTATCTTTCAGCAACTTTCTTTTAAAGCGGAAGGTAGAATTGGCTCCAAATGCACTAATCCTCAGAGCTGTAATGACCTGTGTGCTTTGTGAGGTTGCATTCAGAAATTGCTTCATTCCAGCTTCGGTACAGCGTGCAAGTCCTACCATTAGCATTCTGAGCTGCAGTCAGCAGTGGTCAGCAGCACAATTTCCAGGGCAGTTATTGCACAGGTCCTCCTCATCTGGAATTCAAAATCAAGAACATCATTTATCAGAACAAGAAAAAAGGGGTATCTATTTCTACAGGATCTTCACAATCTAAAGAGCGCTTTGCAGTCTTTAAATCTTTTTATTGAATAAGTATACAAAAAGGTAAGCCATATAGACACTAATACACTGTTAGAATATAATAAAATTACAGAAGATATTAATACAAAAAAAAATACTACAATGCAATTTAAACATAACATACCAAGGTAACATAATAGTATACTAATTTTTATATATATATCAATAGAGAAAAGGAAAAAAAAAAACCCCAAAAAAACCCCACCGTGCAACTAACTAAAAGCAAAGCAAAGCAATGGGCTAACTTGAAACCAAACAGAGTTAAACTTAAAATCACGTCCTCAATCCCGACCTCCATTAAAAACAGTAAAAAAAACACCAAGGGTATATATTACATCAAATGAAAATATTGAATAAAAGATCTCCAAGTCTGTTCAAATTTAAATGAGGAGTCATAAAGATTGCTTCTAATTTTCTCCAAATTCAAGCATAATATCATCTGAGAAAACCAAAAAAAGGTAGTTGGAGCATTAAGCTCTTTCCAATGTTGTAAGATACATCTTTTCGCCATTAAAGTAAGAAATGCAATCATTCTATGGGCTGAAGGGGAAAGATTACTGGAAATTTTAGGTAGTCCAAAGATAGCAGTAATAGGGTGAGGAGAGATATCTATATTCAATACCTTGGAGATAATATTAAAAATGTCTCTCCAAAAAGTTTCCAAAGTAGGGCAAGACCAAAACATATGAGTTAAAGAGGCTATCTGCCCCAGACATCTATCACAAAAAGGATTAATATGAGAATAAAAGCGCGCTAACTTATCTTTGGACATATGTGCTCTATGAACAACTTTAAATTGAATTAGGGAATGTTTAGCACAGATAGAGGAAGTATTGACTAATTGTAAAATATGCCCCCAGTCATCCACGGAAATGGTAAACCCCAATTCCTGTTCCCAATCTACCCTAATCTTATCAAATGGAGCTTTCCTAAGTTTCATAATAATATTATAAATCATAGCCGATGCACTTTTCTGACATGGATTAAGGTTAATTATAGTATCTAAAATGTATGTAGGAGGAAGCATTGGAAAGGAAGAAAGTATAGTACTTAGGAAATTTCTAACTTGTAGATATCTAAAAAAATGTATTCTTGATAAGTTATATTTATTAGATAATTGTTCAAAAGACATAAGGGAACCATCTAAAAATAAATCCAAAAACCGTGAAATACCCTTAGTCTTCCAAATTTGAAAAGCACGATCCGTAAAAGGGGGAGGAAAAAATATGTTACCTAAAATAGGAATCGCTAACCCAAATTGATTAAGATCAAAAAATTTTCTGAATTGAAACCAAATACGTAAGGTATATTTAACTATCGGATTAGACACCTGTTTAAGGCGTTTCAAATCAAAAGGAAGAGAGGAACCTAAAATAGAGCCAAGTGTAAAACCCTGAACAGATTGTAATTCCAATGCAACCCACTTAGGAATGGATAGTAACCAGAATTTCACATGTCGACTATTAATTGCCAATAATAAAATCTAAAGTTAGGTAATGCTAAACCTCCATCTCTCTTAGCTTTCTGTAAATGTATTTTACCCAGTCTCGGGTTTTTATTCTGCCAAATAAATGAAGAAATTTTAGAGTCAACTTTGTCAAAAAAAGATTTTGGAACAAAGATTGGTAATGCCTGAAATATATATAAAAATTTTGGCCAAAAAAACATCTTAACTGCATTAATACGACCAATCAAAGTTAAATATAAAGGAAACCATTTAGATGAAAGTTGAATAATATGGTCTATTAATGGTAAAAAGTTAGTCTTAAATAAATCTTTGTATTTACAAGTAATTTTAATCCCAAGATATGAAAAATAATTATTAATCAATTTAAATGGAAATTTATAATATAAGGGAAGTTGTTTATTAATCGGAAAGAGTTCACTCTTACTAAGATTTAATTTATAACCTGAAAAAAGACCAAATTGTGCTAATAGCTCTAGAACAGCCGGGATGAATTTTTGAGGATTAGAAATATATAAAAGTAAATCATCAGCATAGAGTGATATTTTATGGGACTTTAAGCCCCGAGTTATCCCAGTAATATTTGGAGATTCTCGAATGGCAATTGCAAGAGGTTCTAATGCAATATCAAATAATAAGGGACTAAGAGGACAACCTTGTCGAGTACCTCGAAAAAGAGGGAAAAAAGGTGAACTTAAAAAGTTAGTACGGACTGAGGCCACAGGAGAATGATATAACAGTTTAATCCAGGATATAAATTTTGAGCTAAAATTAAATATTTCAAGCACCTTAAATAAATAAGGCCATTCTACTCTATCAAAAGCTTTCTCAGCATCTAAAGAGCTAACACACTCAGAAACATTTTGTGAGGGAGTATAAACAATATTTAACAGTGTGCGAATATTATAAAAAGAGTAACGACCTTTAATAAAACCCGTTTGGTCTTCCGAAATAATAGAAGGAAGTACTTTTTCTAATCTATTTGCTAATAACTTAGAAAAAACTTTAGAATCAACATTTAATAAAGATATTGGCCTATAAGATGCACATTGAGCAGGATCTTTATCCTTCTTTAATATTAGAGAAATTGACGCTCTATTGAAAGATTCAGGAAGTTTACCAAGTTTTAATGAAGCCTCAAAAACCCTACAGAGCCAAGGGATTAATGAAGGAGCAAAACATTTATAAAATTCTACGGTAAACCCATCAGGGCCAGGAGCTTTCCCCAAATTCATAGAGAAAATAACATTCTTAATCTCATCCATGGTAATGGGAGTATCTAACATAGAAGACATATCCTGTGAAACCTCAGGGAAGTCTAAATTATCTAAAAAATCATTCATATATTTAGAATCTCGAGGAGACTCTGATTGATATAAGGAAGAGTAAAAATCACAGAAGGTTTGATTAATCCCCACATGATCAAGTATCAGTCGATCATTTTGGTTATAAATCTGATTAATTTGAGATTTAGCATAATTAGACTTCAGTTGATTAGCCAACAGTTTGCCAATTTTGTCACTGTGTACATAAAATTCACTTCTTGTTTTCTTTAATTGGTCTACAATTGAGGACGAGAGTAATAAACTGTGTTCCATTTGAAGTTCAGTTCTTTGTTTATATAACTCCTCAGAAGGAGCTATAACATATTTCTTATCAATTTCCTTAATCTTGTCCACAATTACCAACTCCTCCTGCTTCAGCTTCTTCCTCAAAGCAGCAGAATACGAGATAATCTGACCACGAATATAAGCTTTAAAAGTATCCCAAAGAATGTTGACAGAAATATCCTCTGTATAGTTAATTGTAAAAAAAAGATCAATCTGTTCATTCATAAAATTAACAAAGTCCGAGTCCTGAAGCAACAGCGAATTAAAACGCCATTGCCTATTATTTAATATATTGGCCAGAATTTTAATAGAAAGTTTAAGTGGAGCATGATCCGAAATGGTTATAGAGTCATAATCACATTTAATCACTGAGGAAATAAGACGAGAATCAATAAAGAAATAATCAATTCTTGAATAGGAATGATGAACATGTGAAAAAAAAGAAAAATCTTTTTCCTGAGGATGCAAAAAACGCCAAATGTCCGTCGACCCAGAATCAGAAAGGAATGAATTAATCAAAGTTGCAGATTTATTAGGTAAGATCCGTAGAGGAGCCGAACGGTCCAAAGCTGGAGATAAACAAGTATTAAGATCTCCGCCCCAGATCAATGAAAACTCATTCAAATTCGGGAACTGATTGAATAATGATTTATAAAATTCCGGACAGTCCATATTAGGAAAATAAACATTAACCAAAACTACCTTTTTATTAAATAGTAGACCACTAACCAATAGAAATCTACCATTCGGATCAGAAATAATATCATGTTGTATAAAAGTAACTGAGAGGTCTATAAAAATAGAGACGCTTCAAATCTTAGCATTGGAGTTCAAATGAAACTGTTGTCCCTTCCAGAATTTAAAAAAACGTAGTCTGTCCCCCCCTCCGCACATGGGTCTCTTGTAAAAATAAAATTTGTGCTTTAAGTCTCCGGAACACTTTAAAAACTTTTTTCCTTTTAATAGGATGATTAAGACCATTAGTATTCCAGGAGACAAAATTAATAATAGACTCCATAAACCCTAAAGTCAACCCGCAACAAGGAGGATTGACGATAGGCTCGACCCACGAACCCGGAAAGGGAACAGAACATACAAGAGATACCGGGAAAAAGAACGCAACCAATACTTCAATAATGTATATAGCCCAAGAAGAAAGAAACTAAAACGTGAAACCCCTCCCACCACCCCCACCCCATGACCCCAAGGCTAAATCTAACGCAGACCAGCCCGAAAGAAGCAAGCACTAAAACTACCCCCATGACTTCCGGTATACGCTCCCTTAAAAAAAAGTGTAAATATAAAAAAGATCAGCTGATTATAAAACAGTAAAAGAATAAAAAAAGATAACTCAATTAAAATAAACACATAACAGAATAAAAGCCAGAAAATATTTTAAAAAACCGCAATAAACCCCAGACCCATGAGTAAACGAAACAACAAAAAAAAATGAGATTATTAACATAAACTAGTTATAAAAACCTACAAAACAAAATAAATTTTTTAAAAAACTACAAAATTTAAGGCCACAAAGGAAATACGTAAAATGACGATGAGGAAGTAACCACCCAGAATCCCCTGGGAAAAAGAAAGAAATGACGCAGTTAAAAAGAAAGTTTAGCAACCATATTAAGTAATCAAAAATAAACTTTTCTGCCCAAATAGGGCAAAAAAAAATTAAGACCGACAATTTCGCAGCCTCCGATCAACGGAGATAGTTAAAATATTACGATTAAGATGTTGAAGGTGAAAATTGATCCAGATAACTCTGGGCATCTGATGGAGATTCAAAAAAACGGAGGGCTCCATCCAGCGTACGAATCCTTAAACGTGCAGGGTAAAGCAGCGCTGGTTTTAAATCCATCTTGTCGAGTTCCGACATCACAGATCTGCAACGAACCCGTTGATCTCGGATTGGTTTACTGAAATCCTCCACGAATCAGAACTTAAGATCCAAAAAATCAATGAAACCTTTAGATCAAATGAATCGAAACAGTTTCTCCTTGTCTTGAAAGTAATGAAAACGTAAAATGACATGTCTAGGTTTATCTGACCTAGGCGAGTATGATGGAACTCTGTGAACACGATCCAATAACGGTGGTTGGTCAGGAAATACAGTAGGAAATGCATCTTTTAAAAGTTGAGAAAAATACTTCATAGGGTTATCGGATTCAACAGCTTCACACACCCCAATCATTCGAAGATTCTGCCGTCGCATTCTAGATTCTAAGTCAGAGTTTTTAAAGGTCAGAAAGTCGAGTTTCTTCTTCATTACATTAATTGTTTCTTCGATTTTCTCCATCTTGAGCTCACTTTGTTGCGTGGATTTTTGAAGATCAGATATAGCCGACCGATGTTCCGTAATAGATATCTGTATCTTCTCGATTGAATCGGCAACTTTCTGGAAACTAATTGAAATTTCCGCACGAATCAGCTCCGTAACAGAGGTTGAAATTTCCCTTTGAATTAGCTCCGATATAGCTTTCAAAGACACCGGTGGTTCAGTCGGAGGGAAATCAGTACCTTTCGGTCTAACCGGAGGTTTGCCATCCTTCCCGTTTTTTCCATTCTTAGACATAGCAGACCTTAAACGCATCCAATTATCGGAGAGCCCAATTTATTTCAAAGTATTGTAAAAGTTGATGCTTTAATTAATGGTTAATTAAAATATAGCTGATCATAAGAAGAAAAACTCAGAGGTAATGGAGCGAGTCAAGAACGCAACTTCACTCCATGAGCGCTACCGGAAGTCCCAAGAGCGCTTTGCAGTCAATGAAGTTGTTTTGATTGCAATGCAGAAACATGTTACATTATGTATTTGACAGAAGGTGGAGAAAGGCTCTCCCCTTTGAAATCCTACTATTTATTTAACCATCTGAAATGAAGGTGTTTAAGCAGAGCAATCTTCTAATTAGCCTCTAATATCCAGTCATAACACACAGGATGAAATATTCCGGTACTATGCCTGGCATTCAGGATGTGTTTCTGGGAAATTGTTCTGCAATGGAATCAGTGTAAAAGGAGATAGAACGTAGAAGAGTACAGCACAGGAACAGGCCATTTGGCCCACAATGATACGCCAAACCAAGCAAAAAGTAATCAAAAACACACAAACACTAATCCCTCCTATCTACACTATGTCCATATCCCTCCATTTTTTTTACATCCATGTGCCTATCCAAGTGTCTCTTATAAGCCTCTGATGTATTTGCCTCTACCACCACACCAGGCAGCACAGTCTAGTCATCCATGACTCTCTGAATAGAAACTTATCTCTCACATCCCCCTCGAACCTACCCCCTCTCACCTTCAATATATGCCCTCTGGTATTCCATATTTCAACACTGGGAAACAGATACTCTCTGTCCACTCTATCTATTCCTCTCATAATCTTGTAAACCTCTATCAGATCTCCCCTCAGTCTCTGGAGAAAACAACCAAAGTTTATCCAGCCCCTTATGATAGCACATGCCCTCTAAACTAGGCAGCATCCTGGTAAACCTCTTCTGCGCCCTCTACAAAGCATCAACATCCTTCCTATAGTGGGGCAACCAGAACTGTATGCAATACTTCAGATGTGGCCTCACCAGAGTTCTTGAAAACATTTATTAATTTTAAGGTGATTGAAGGGAAGTATAGGAAGGATGTCAGAGGAAAACTTTTTTTTCTTACACAGACAGTGGTGGGTGCAAAGAACACACTGCCAGGGGTGGTGGTAGAGGCAGATACATTGGGGACATTTAAGAAACTCTAAAATAAGCACATGGGCAATAGAAAAATGGAGCGATACAGTATGTGGGAACGAAGGGAGAGATTGACCTCATAGTAGGTTAAAGGATTGGCAAAACATTGTAAACCAAAGGACCTGTACCGTGCTATAGTGGTCTATGTTCCACGTTTTAAAATTGTGCATTACTGAAACCAATGTTGTGCACACCGGGGTGAAACTGATTCTGCAGATGCCAGAAATCTTGACCAACACACACAAAATGCTGGAGGAACCCAGCAAGTCAGGCAACACCTATGGAGGGAAATAAACAACCCCTCCATAGATGCTGCCCGGCTTGCTGAGTTCCTCCAGTATTTTGTGTGTGTTGCGGCATAAATCCCTACCTCCCACGCTTGCAGTGCAGACTGCTCACAGTTTGGCGTGGTAAGACTGCCTGTAAAGGCATTGCTGGGTTGCAGGACCAAGTGAGTCACCAGTGTACATGTAAAATTACTCTAACATTCAGAACATGTTTGATCTTCTAGGCAGGTATATT
Organism: Mobula hypostoma; assembly: GCF_963921235.1. Lineage (NCBI taxonomy): Eukaryota > Metazoa > Chordata > Chondrichthyes > Myliobatiformes > Myliobatidae > Mobula > Mobula hypostoma. The sequence continues at coordinate 85,590,342 of NC_086098.1, forward strand.
TGGCAAAGCTTAGTATCCCCTCAACTTGCTGAGCAAGTCTTGGGCAAATGGAAGCTGAAAGTCACATACAATGTAAAGTGCAACTGTAACACTGCTTATTCTGTACAAAAGTCTCCTCATATCCCTGTTCATATAACACTAACAACAATCTTTCTTGTATGTTTATCTCGAACCTCTTTAAATAGATCCATGCTGCTTTTCTCAACTATTCTTCATACTAGCAAGTTCCACATTCTAAGTTTCTGAGTAATTGAGTTTCTCTCAATTATGTGCCTTTTGTGTTGTAAACTTCTAGGCTTCTATTAACAGATCCTGATCAAAAAGCTTATTGACAACATTTGCCTGACAGTTCACCGCTCTCGCTGCATTCCCCAGAATGTGGCTTCCTGTACCACTTGCCTCCAACTGGTGGGTTAGCCTTTGGTTATCTACACTTTGGGTTCTATAAACCATCTTCAAAAACCAAATAAACTACTTAAGGACAGCACAAGGCTGTGAAAGTCACCAGTATCTTTTTTAAAGTACATTTTAAATATTGGTCACAAAGAATTCTCCCAAAACAGGATGAATTACTTCCGAGTATTTGTTAAATTATCTGGGATACATTCAAAGTACCATTGGATAATGTCTGAGGTGGTACTGGGCTGATTGTGACATTTTTGTTACCATTCTTAAATCATCAATTAAAGGTGACACAAACTGTTAATTCAGTATGAAAACAATCATGCATTCATCTATAAACTTTCTGATGGCAGCTAACAGATTTATATAATTTTTTTTTACCTTCGTAGGAAATTGCACACCAAATACAGTAGAAATAGGTCTTTCTGAGATAGTCTGTCACTGCCTGTAGCTTTTCTTCAGTCTGGAAACAAGAAAACATTGTTTCAATTAGTATGTTATGTTGTTATAAGAACTAGAAGGTGACATTATAGAGATTTTTAAAATCATAAAGGGCATAGATAAGGCGGATGGTTAGCAGCCTGTTCAGCAGGGTAGGGGAGTTGAGAAGGGAAAGATTTAAAAAGGAATTGAAGGACAATTATTTAAATATAATGAGTATATGGAATAAGCTGCCAGAGGAAGTGGTTGATGTAGGTACAATAGTGGTATATTTAGGTATATGGAGTCTGGTGGGGGTTGAGGGGGGAAGGAATTTAGAGGTATATATGCCCAAAGCTAGGTGGGTACCTTGATTGACAAGGATCCATTGGGTCAAAGGGCTGTATTGCTCTATGATTATTTTACAACTGGATAAACTGGATAATTTGTATGTACCTGATGTGGTTCACCAAGTCCTTACACATTACAGTGAGGTGAGAAGAGAATAATTCCTGGCTCAATGGCCTTTGGGAATATGAAATATAGAGGGCAGGATGTTGCCAATTAAATTAAAGCAGAGCAAGCTCCAAGAATCCTTATTCTAAAACTATATCCCCAGGTCTAGATTCCCCACAAGGAGAAACATACACTCACCGTCTATCCTGTGACGACCTCTCAGAAACTTATTTCAGTCAGATCGGAACTCTGCTGCTGTTTGTAAAGAGCTTGTCTGTTCTCCCCATGACCTTGTGGTTTTGCTCCAAATGCTTCCGTTTCCTCCCACATCCCAAAGATGTACAGTTCTTTAGGTTAATTAGTCACATGGGTGTAATTGGGTGGCACGGGCTCACTGGGCCTGTTACTGTGCTGTATCTCCAAATAACTGGTGAGTATAGGGCCCATTCTGATTCAGCTTCCTCATAGGACCACCATACAAGACAATCAGAATGGCATTTGTGATTGGACTAAAGACAAGGTTTGTCTTCCCGGAAATTTGCTGGAGGTAGTTTTTGCTCATTTAGTCCTGAATGCCAGGCTAGATTTCCAAAAGGTAGAGCTGGCTGCTGTCACAGCACACACAGTAATGGACACTTTGCTTTCTGATGATGTTAACATGTAGATGAGAAACAGATAGCACCAAGGACACAGCCTTTGGGGAGCAACAGAAGTGACAGGGTAGAAACAGAAAAAGAAGCCATTGCAGGGGATTCCCTGGCTTCAAGTGGATAGATGTGTGTAGAACTGGGTGACGGCTATCCTGCCCAGCTAGCAGCAATGGAAAGCCACTGGAGGAAGAAATTGAGGTCAACCATAATGAAGGCTGCAATGGGACCAATGGAACCAAATGGGACCAAATAATTGGGACAGGGTCACAGGAGACTGCCACTGAACAGTTTTTAACTAGCGTCAGTTGCATGTACTTGTGTGGCTGTTAGATACTACACTGTGCTTAGAGCAGTTTTCACATAGTGTCAGTAGCATGTGTTTGTCTTCAAAAAGCAGTGAATTTTGTCACTGGTAGCACCAAGATAATTTGCAACTGTTTTGCTCACTGCAGTTTCAAGCATTCAGGCTTCAAGATACCAGAAATGACCAGGAGTGAAAATGAAATGATTTCACTACTTCAATAAATTAGGAACTATAAAGAATTTGAAGATATTGACAATTATCTTGAATGTTAAAAAGAAAGTGAATATTTGGAGGATGCAATTACTGACAGCATTGTATGAAGGCAGTCCATTATCTGTAGTAGGTGTCTGCACTGACTTCGTTCATTTACAGTCAATCAAAAGAACACAGCAGTGTACACTGGATGAATTCCTCCACCAATAACTATCAGGAATAATACATAACTTTACAATATTCTAGTAGTATTGGTAGTGATCTGATTTGTCCTGTATTTCATTTAAATACAAAACTTGTTACTCAATTAAACAGTAGTTTGCCCTTCGGCTAATTGGGGCAGCTGCTTAATTGGGCCAAAATATACTGGTCCAGAAGTGTCCCAATTAACCGGAATCCACTGCACTTAACTTTCTTTCTGTCAAACAAAGTTTTTGGAATTATTAAGTCTAAATCATTTCAGTAGACCAGAAGGAGCATGGCACCAAACCATATGGAACATAATTGTTGCTTTTTCTCACTGCACATATTCTTAATCCACTTTGCCACTTTCCCTTGGATGCTATGAGTTGCTAATTGATTCATAAATTTAATTTATTACATTAGTTTTTTGTTTATTGAAATTCAGATAACTAAATGGATGGGAGGAGTATGGAGGGCTATGGTTCAGGTGCAAGTCGATAAGATTAGGCAGAATAACAGTTCGGCAAGGACTAGATAGGACTAAGGACCATATTTCTGCACTGTAGTACTCTATAACTCATGTATATGGGAAGGATGAATACTACATGAAATGCTCTTCATTGACACGTCTCAGTTGATTTCATTATCAGGTTTATAATCAATAACATATGTTGTGAAATCTGTTGTTTTGCAGCAGCAGTGTATAAAAATACTATAGGTTACAAAAGAAATAGAGTATTTCTAAAAATTCAGTAGTGCAAAGGGAGAACAAATAGTGAGTTAGTGTTCATGGTCCATTCAGAAATCTGATGGCAGAAAATCATCTAGACCATTGTTTCTCAACCGGGTTTCCACGAGAGGTCACCAGAGATTCCACGAGAGATCACGATTAAAAAAAAAACATTGTTTTTGAACTTGGTGCAACACGCGAAGCTAGCACTCATGGTGGTGGGCAGTGACCAAACAGCCCTGTGAGCAACCTCGTTAGGGGTCTCCCAGCCCAGTGTGGCAGTGCGCAGTAGCACACTGTTTATTTGGTTGTCCATTCTCGGTTTTTGACGCAAGATGGGGAGGCCGCTGATAATTAGTGAGCGCTGTATTGCACGGAGGGGAGGATGGTAGCTGATGAGGAGCACCAAGTCATTTTCCGAGCAATGAATGGACTCGCCCAACTTGATCTATGACGCCAGCCTCGCCCAACTTGATCTATGACGCCAGCCTCCCCCATCTTCCCCTTTCATCATATGAACCAGTTGAACAAGTCTCTGCAGTGCCCTGGAAAAAATGTTACGACTTCAAGTGACAAGATTCCTGGATTTAAAAGGAAACTGAATCTTTGGAAAAATCATGCTGCACAAAGGAAATCTTGAAATGTTTCCACAGCTGCTTGGGCTTGAGAGTGAGGAAGGATATCAGAAAGTTTTAAGTTTTATTGAAAACCACTTAGAAGAACTGCAGAACAAAACTGAACAGCATTTTCTCTCCCATTCAACACAAGTATATGACTGGGTGAGGGACCCTTTCTCTGAAACTTCTGCTCAGCCTGAGAACTTGACTTTGAGAGAAGACAAAGAACTTTGTGAGCTGCAGTATGATCGTGCACTCAAGATGAGATTTACTGACCTGCCCCTTGACAAGTTCTGGATTTCTGTGAAAGAGTATCCTGCCATTCATAGGAAAGCAATGAATGTTTTGCTGCAGTTTTCAAATTCTTACATGTGTGAGCAAGCATTTTCTTGTTTAATAAGCATCAAGAGCAAGAATAGCACTCACCAAGTTAAAGGTGAAATCCATATGTGCTTATCTCAAGTTTGACACAGAATTGAGTATTTGTGCAGCAAAAAACAAGCACGGGTTTCACAAGCTAGGCATATATTTGAGCCTGATCATGTCACTTACTAGGAAAATGTTTTTTCAAAGTCTTATATAAAGTTGCGTCTTAGGCTATATTTTTATTCATATTGCTTTGGCTTATGGTTTTTAGTAACTTCACTACTCAATATTGTCAATGTTCATGTTGTAAAATAGCATTAATTAAAATCAATCTACAACCTTTATTTAAATTAAATCTACCTTTAGAAAAGTTAAATCGCATTTTGGCTTAAGCCAGTTATTTAACAGAAACTTATTGTGTTTGCCTTATGAGTTTTTAAAAAAGAAAGAGATTAAGTTCAAGAAAGGTAAGCTAAGCTTAACCATCTGTTTTTTCCAAGGAAGGTTGGCTAAAAATTCATTCTCTACTCAAAAGAGCATTGGCAATTATTCTTGGATGACTATGTCTACAACTTAATGATCATATTAATGTACCGTGAGCTGTAGGTATAATTTTTACGCAGGAGTTCCCTGAGACCTGAAAATTATTTCCTGGGTTCCCCCAAAGAAAAAAAGGTTGAGAAAGGCTGCTCTAGACCAACTCATGTCAAAAACCAAGGATGGGCTCAACCAAATAAACGTGGTCCTACTGCGCACTGCCATACTGGGCTGAGAGACCTCTAATGAGATTGCAAACGGGGCTGCTCAGTCACTGCCCACCACTGTGAACGCTAGCATTGTGAGTTGCACAATTCAAAAAACGATGTTTATTTTTTAAAAATCACTACCTCTTGCGCAAACGCTAGCGAACTCTCGCGGAACCCTGATTGAGAAACACTGCTCTACACTGTTGATGATTGAAGTTAAACTGGCAGTTAACTGACTGGAAGATACCTCAAGGTCAATTCTTAGTGTTGTCCATTCGATAGTACAACTTATTCTAAAATTACAATATAGCTTGAAGATTAAGAAAGATACAGTGAAAATTCCCATACTGTTTCAAACTTCTGAACATCTGATTCATCCTCGTCATCTTCTTCCTCATTATCAGTGGGCAGCCAATACCATGTTTTCTCTGGGATATCTATACCCTGTGCAAAAAAGTGAGGAAGAACATTTAGAAAGATATAAAAGTTAAACAGCTGTATGCTCTTACACAAATGCACATTCACAAAAACTAACTTTACTCTTTGCAATATACATCAAAGTTGCTGGTGAACGCAGCAGGCCAAGCAGCATCTATAGGAAGAGGCGCAGTCGACGTTTCAGGCCGAGACCCTTCGTCAGGACTAACTGAAGGAAGAGTGAGTACTCTTCCTTCAGTTAGTCCTGACGAAGGGTCTCGGCCTGAAACTTCGACTGCGCCTCTTCCTATAGATGCTGCTTGGCCTGCTGCGTTCACCAGCAACTTTGATGTATATTGCTTGAATTTCCAGCATCTGCAGAATTCCTGTTGTTTACTCTTTGCACATCGTTTTACAGAATGCTAATGCATGCCACATTGTATTGCTAAGCGTGCAATGAACTTGCAAACACAAGAGATTCTGCAGGTGCTGGAAATCCACAGCAACACACACAAAATGCTGCAGGGACTCAGCAAATCAGTAGCATCTATGAAGGAGAATAAGCAGTTGATGTTTTGAGCTAAGACCCTTCATCAGGACTGGAAGTGATGGCGTCAGTGAACAGAAGACAGTTCACAAAACAACTTCATTTACTTCTTCATCTTTCAAGTATGATTCAAAGATTTCAAGATTGCAAAGTACATTTATTATCAAAGAATGTATAAGTTATACAACTTTGAGATTTGTTTGCTTACAGGCAGCCAGGCAGCCACAAAGGAAGAAACCAAAAGGGACCCAATTAAAAAAAAGACCCACACCCGATGTGCAGAGAAAGGGGAAGAAAAACACAAATCAAGCAAACAATAGTAGTGAGCAACAACATCCTGACCCAAAATGAGAGCATGAATCTGAAGCCTAGAGTAGGCATGAGCCTCAGTATCAGTCCATCACATGAGCACAGAGCACAGCAGTTGGGGCAGTCTTCACAGAGAGAGAGAGAGGAGGGACAGAGGGACGGAGGGAGAGAGCAGCTGGGGAGGGCAGAGAGGTGGGTAGGGGGTGTAGGGGTTGTGAGGGGTAGGGTTGGGGGGGTGGGGAGAGAGAGAGACTCTTGTCTTTGATCGTGTAAATTGTCCAAAAAGCACATGGTACCTCACACTAGGACCCAGGCACCACTACAGCGAAAGCCTGAAACATGCCGCCTAGCAAATCGCTCTGGCCCAGACTTTGTCCCCCCAGTCTGAGGCCACTCTTGATTTCTTCAAATCGGCTTGCTGCCCAGTGTGATCCAACCTTGCACCCAGGCCAATTGGATGGGCTTCGGAGCTATTCTGCTTCTGGTCACAAGGGTGTAATTGGGCAGCGTAGGACAAAAGAACGTAAACTAAACATCAAAGCTGGTATGGAAGAAGAAATCAGGAATCCATGGGAAGTTGTGGAAACCTAGAATACTCTCCCCAAAATGAACCGAATTATTCAACAAGACTGATAGATTTTCACCATCTAAAGCTTACAAGTGATATGGGGGGGTACAGTTCAGCAAAAAAACTGCAGAAAATCAGTTTACCTTCTTTTCATCCAGTTGTTGACAGGCAAACTGGCTCTTCCGTAAATCACTTTCCATCTGACTTTGGTCCTTTTTGAATCTGAAACGTACCCTAGAACGTAAAAAGGGGAAAAGAATAAAACAACCTAATTGAAATTAGAGAGGCAGAGACTGGTCAGGGATAGCTAGCACAGCATCTATAGAAATTTGTCATAGTCTTAGATGACATCACAAATCTATGTAAACTTATAAGAATGTAGAAGTAATTCGTGCCTTCTTTGTGAGGACACTGACATGCTAGTATAATATATTGAATGAATTATAATGGCTGAAATTGATAGAATGATAGGGTGGGTTATAGCCAACGGACTCTGTACAATAGGCTATATTGGCTCGAGTCAGTACAATTGGCAGAGTGGATAGGATGCAATAGACTAGTTACTGGATTCTGTATGGGTTAAATTATCTGGAATCTGTACAACTGATATAGTGCTTTAGACCAAGTGGCATTTATACATTTGGTGCAACTGGATGTGCTGTGAATAGTTTTGAGGAGGAGGAAATACAATGCCCCAAAATTTGACTGAATCAGGTCATAGTGCATGGGAGCTGCTTTCAGCTTTCAGGCTATATTATTTTTGGATATGAAACATAAGCAGATAATAGTGTAATGTGAGGCAGTGAATATTGATAAACAACAGGGTTCAGTCTTACTCTGTTTAAATATTTAAATAATAGGATTTAGTAAGTAGCAATAGGGTGAATAAAGCATTAGATTAGACACAGAAGGATATACACTCAGTGGGCACTGTATTAAGTATCTCCTGTACCTAAGAAGGTGGCCACTGAATATGTGCTCAGTCTTCTGCCTCTGTTGTCCATCCACTTCAAGGTTCGATGTGTTGTGCATTCAGAGATGCTCTTCTGCACACCACTGTTGTAACATGTAATTTATTCGAGCTACTGCTGTCTTCCTGGCAGCTTGAACCAGGCTGGGCATTCTCCTCTGACCTTTCTCATTAACAAGGCATTTTCATCCACAGAACTGCCACTCACTGGAGCAGCACACACAAAATGCTGAAGATCAAGCACCATCTATGGAAATGAACAAACAGTTGACGATGCTCCCCGACTTGCTGAGTTGCTCCAGCAATTTGTTTTTGTTCTGGATTGCAGCATCTGCAGAATCTCTTGTTTACGATTTGCTGCTCACCGGACATATTTTGTTTCTAGGACCATTCTCTGAAAACGCTGGAGACTGTTATGTGTGAAAATCTCAGGAGATCAGCAGATTCTGGGATACTCAACCAACCCTTATCTGTCCACCAACAACCACTCCACGGTCGAAGTTACTTGGATCACATTCCTTCCCCTTTCTGATGTTTGGTCTGAACAACAACTGAACCTCTTGACCATTTCTGCATGCTTTTATGCACTGCATTGCTGCCACAATTGGCTGATTATATATTTGATTTAACAAGTTGGTGTATAGTTGTACCTAATAAAGTGGCCACTGAGTGGAAACAAGAATTAATTTATATGGGAAAAGGTATAGAAAGAAAAAATACAAGAAAAACTCTCTATTAGTAGTAAATTGAGAGAGTGAGACTCCACAGTATCAATTCTTCCTTTTCTGGCTTTCTAAGTTTGAATTTCACAATAAGATCATTAATTAGATCCAAATCAGGGTCCTCAAAATGTGAAATATCTGAAGTGGGTTCATTTGTAGTTACCATGGAAATCCAGAAATTATTTGATACTTCAGAGGTAGGTAACAGTGCACCCCATACTTACAAACTTTGTACAAGGCAATGGGAATTTGTCTTACAATGTGTTAATACACTCAATCACCACTTTATTAGGTACACCCGTACACCTCCTTGCTAATGCAAATTATCTAATCAGCTAATTATGTCACAGCAACTCAAGGCACATAAGCATGTAGGCATGGGCAAGAGGTTCAGTTATAGTTCACATCAAACATCCGAATGGGGACGAAATGTGATCTAAGTAACTTTGATCGTGGAATGACAGAGTGCTTTGAATATCTCAGAATCTGCTGATCTCTTGGGATTTTCACACACAACAGTCTCTAGAATTTACAGAAAATGGTGCGAGAAACAAAAAATATCCAGTGAGGAGCAGTTCTGTAGATGAAAATGCCTGGTTAATGAGAGAGGTCAGAGGATACTGGCCAGACTAGTTCGAGCTAATGGGAAGGTGACAGTAACTCAGATAACCTCATTTACAACAGTGGTGCGCAAAAGAGCACCTCTGAATGCACAACATGCCGGACCTTGAAGTTGATAAGCTACAGTAGCAGAAGACCATGATTGTACACTCAGTGGCCATTTTTATTAGGTACAGGAGGTATTTAATAAAGAGGCCACTGAGTATATTTCCAGATGTCACAAAGTCAGAATTTTGGGCCAATGAAAAATGGTGATAACATATAAAAGCCACTTTTTGAAATTTGTAGACATGTCCTCCCCAGTAGTGGAATCTACCAATGTAAAGTTAGCTTGATACCGTCCTACAAGGGTGGTGCTCCTGTCACCACAGGGCTGGACAGACACAACTAGAAAGGGACAAGTTTGCAAGCAATTTTCATTGATAGTCTGCTTGGGTATAAATTTAAAACCCATCCTCAAGTCAGTCAGACCATTCTCAGTCTGAATTCTGCCTGTGTACAAGAACTTAAAAGTTTTTCTATCCCCAATCATCACTGTAGCTATAATAATTTGAAATAAGATATCGATAATGACAATGCTAACACCCACAAGGTTATTAGGGATGGGGTTGTGGTTATTAGGGATGGGGTTGTCTTTCCATCTAGGCTGAGGAAGGCCGAATACATGGCACTGAATGTACAGGTGACCAGAAGCTGACACAAATTGTTGGGTCCCATCTGGTTCATGTTCAGTGACCAGGGTTTGGTTCCTATTGGAAACAAGTTATGTTTCCACCTTAAAATATTATGGGTTAAATTGTTTCTATAAATTCATGCTTTGTATTAAATAAATATATCAGGTAGTCATATACTGTACCTATAATCATTAAAGGCAGCCTTCTCTGCCTGCTTTTTGACTTGCATCAATCGCTTTCGATATTCCATCCTTTCCTCAGCTTTCCGTTTCTTAGCTAGTTCATGGCCAATCCCGCCACGTCCTTTAATGGTTTAAGAAAAAAATTTGTATTTCAGTCAATCAAACACAAGCACTGCAACAAGTTTGCAAGCAATATCATTGCCCCTGAGACCACTCATTCCTCCCTACTAATCTCCCTCCTGGCATTTATCCCTGCAAATGGCCAAGTTGCCCATTCACCTCCTCCCTTGCCGCCATTCAGGGCCCCAAACAGTCTTTCCAGGTGAGGCAACACTTTACCTGCGAATCCACTGGGGTTTATCCAGTGCTCCTGATACGGCCTCCTCTATATTGCTGAGACCTGTTGTAAATTGAGACCGCTTCATCGACCACCCCACTCCATCCACCAAAAGCGAACTTCCCAGTGGCCCAACATTTTAATTCCCACTCTGACTTGTCGGTCCTTAGCCTCCTCTCTTGTGCCACGATGAGACCACCTCAGGGAGGAAGAGCAACACCTTATATTCTGTCTGGGTAGCCTCCAACCTGATGGCATGGATATGGATTTCTTCTTCTGGTTAAAAAGAATTCCCTCTGTCTCCCCCTCTTCTGTTCTCCACCATGGCCCCTTACCGCTTCTCACCTCCCCCTGGTGCCCCTCCTCCTTTCCTTTCTCCTGTGGGCCACTATCCTCTCCTATCAGATTCCTTCCTCTCCAACCCTTTACTTTTCCTACTCATCTGGCTTCACTTATCACCTTCTAGCTATCCTCCTTCCCCTCCCCCCCCCCACCTTTTAATTCTGGCGTCTTGCTCTTTCCTTCTCTGTCCTGACGAAGGGTCTTGGACCGAAGTGTTGACTGTTGATTTCTAGAGGCTGCAGACCTGCTGAGCTTCTCCAGCATTTTGTGGTGTTGCCTCAGAAAACTAATGTTCCTCAGGAGGAGGAGGAAATGCAAAGCAATTATGTTCTGCTCTTACTGAATATTCTTCAAGATCTTAAGCATCACTAACTTCCTTATCCTACTTGCCTGAATAAGAAAATGCAGTGATCTTACTGGGGTATTTGTGAAACACCTTTTTTAATAAATACCAACTATTAATTTAACCTTAATTGTGGGTAATAGATCTTTGCCTATTTTGGATCTATTTTCTGGATGACCCAAATTCTCTCCACTTTTAAATACCTTCTCAAAACCAGACTTGATGATGTTTTCAGTTAAGCTTCCTCTACTTTCCTACACGTGATAATTTGCTTATATCAAAGATGGTACTTGGATGTTATCTTACTCCCCACCCCACCCTTCTAATTCAGTTTGGTTTGTTCTCTCTTTGTAAACCTCCTTAATATTTACTCTAAACACAAGAGATTCTGCAGATGTTGGGCATAAAATGCTGGAGAAACTCAGCAGGTCAATGGTGAGGAATAAATGGTCAATGTTTCAGGTCAAGTCCTGATGAAGGGGTTAATAAGTTGTGGGCAGACCATCTTGGAGTCAAAAGCATGTCGACATTTGGAGGCTGCCCCCAGCACATCCTCAGACTTTGCTGGTTGTTGACACAAACAATGCATTTCACTGTATGTTTCAATGTATGTGTGATAAATAAAGCTAATTTTTAATCTTTAATCCTGAAGCCTCCTACTTAACAGTACCACTGGGCAGCAGTTCAAAATGACACACGGTGCCTACCTTGTCAAGGACTATAAAGGGTGGTAATAAATCTTTGCCAACATCATTCACATCCCATATATAAATAAAAATAACAATCCAATCTGAAAATTCACATCAAACTGCTTTTAACAAACCTTTTTTGATCTGCAGAGGGATGGGTTCAACAATTCCAGATCCTGCAAAAGTAAAGGTGACACTTAAGATTTTAATGTTATCATGTCAGTAACTCCTGATCTCTATCCTAAAATATTATTTAAACTCTCTTTGTGATTAGGCCAATTTTTCATGATATTAATTTACACTGCATGATTTACACGGTTTAATATTGTAGCCATTATAAATAAACCACTACACGCAGAATGGCCAGAATGTGGTGTTTGATACCACGAGGAGTAGCTGCAATACAAGACCAGACTGCTGTAAATACTGGCATGGATCAGCTGAGACGAAAGGCCTGTTTCTGCCCTACAAAATTCTCTATATAGTGTCACGTGACAGGATTTGAAAGAATACGAGTCTATTAAGCACAGAAGCAGAAAATACTGAAGTGCCTAGCTGATCAGATAGCACCACAGAAGGTGTGGTGTTGTGGTCTGGATTTTTGTTTTAATTTACTCATTGAACTAATGAGGCTTTTCCCAGGGCTGAGATGGTTAGCATGAGAGGGCACAGTTTTAAGGTGCTTGGAAGTAGGTACACAGGAGATGTCAGGGGTAAGTTTTTTTTTACACAGAGAGTGGTGAGTGCGTGGAATGGGCTGCCGGCAACAGTGGTAGAGGCGGATATGATACGGTCTTTTAAGAGACTCCTGGACAGGTACATGGAGCTCAAAAATAGAGGGCTATGGGTAACCCTAGGTAATTTCTAAGGTAAGGACATACTTGGCACAGCTTTGTGGGCCAAAGGGCCTGTATTGTGCTGTAGGTTTTCTATGTTTCTATGAATTCAGCAGGCAAAGTGTGCATTTTTTTTTTAACAATGCTTCCTTAGAACATAGAAGACTATAGCACACTACGGACCCTTTGGTCTAGGATATTGTGCTGACCTTATAACCTACTCTAAGATCAATCTAACCCTTCCCTCCTACGTAGCCCTCCATTTCACTATCATCCATGTGCCTATCTAAGAGCTCCTTAGAGTTCATCAAACGTATCTGGCTCTATCACCACCTCGGCAGGATATTCCATGTACTCAGCACCACCCCCCCCACCGTACTTCCCACTTTGTGAACCCTACAAGTTCTGCTAATCAGGAATATAATATCTAAAATAATGATGGAGGAAAAATTGACAGTGATGTTCAAAAGGGTGTGAGATAGATGTCAAAATGCTTAATCACTGCAGGCCTGTATGCAAAACAAAGGAGTGGTATTAATTGGACAACATTTTAGAACAGCGGGTACAGCCACAATGGGCTATCATGATGATAGGCTTTGTTTCACAAACGTCGTTGGAAAGGTATGTTAATCTTGGAGAAAATGCCACAGAGGAATGAGAAAAGGCGTAAAAGGATAGCAGAAATTTCAGAGGCGGGGTGGAAGATTTTTGTTAAATCACTATGACATCAAGGTGAGTTGGCACATTAAGATGTGGATATGTGATGATCTAATTGAAGCCAAAGGAAATGAATGTCCTACACCTGCTTGAGTAACAACACATGGGAGTAAAGCAGAGGTAAGTTGATATTCAATTCTCTCCTTTGAGATCACTACACATCATAGATCGATAGAGATACATTTTATGTCTATTTTATCAGGTTACTTTATACTGAATGATTTACGTTGGGATATTTTACCATTTATGAAAACACACATTCTAGCTGATCCTTAAAATAATGGACCATTAAAGCAGTAATAAATTCCTTTGATTAATTCATGCTGCAGCTTAGACATACAACTTCTGAAAAATGGTTCAAGTGTAGCAGAAGATTACTGGATACACACCATTCCTGCCAAGTCCTCGGCCTTCTTTATACCCCATCTTCTGAAGCAATGCAAAGCCTTTATTTTCACTTCCCAACGAGCACTGTAGCATGGACTCACGCCTTTCCTCTTCACGACTCACTCTTTTCTGGGTCTTTTCCTGCTCAGGTTTTTTCTCCTGGTGCCTTTTCACTTTTTCCACCTTTACCAGTCCTGGCTTGACATCCTGTCTATGGGCACATTAAAATCAGTTTGCTTTCATTATCTTCCCTTTGATCCTTGGCCGGAACCTTAAATCAATTCTTCCAATTATCAACACCACCTTTTCTCCACTCTACCAAAGCAAATGGTATGATTTGTGTAATTCTGGTTGCCCAGCTATAGGATGTCACTGAGCTGGAAAGGATGCATAAAAAATTCACAAGGATGTTACCAGAAGGAGAGGGATTGAGTTATAAGAGACTGGATAGTCTGGGCCTTTTTCCTGGAGCATAAGAGGTTGAAAGAGTTGTATAAAATCATGAGGGGCACAGATAAGGTCATTTTCCCAGGATATGGAAGTCTAGGACTAGAGGACATATGTTTGAGGTAGGAGGGGAAAGATTTAAAAGGGACCCGATGGGTATTTTTTCAGATAGTGGGCAGTGGGTATATGGAAAGAGGTGCCACAGGAAGCTATAGAAGCATATACACATACAATTCTTAAAAGATATTTGAACAGATACAGGAGAAGGCAAAGAGGAATATGGACCTCTGCAGGTACAAATGTAAATAGGACCGGTTCATTTTGACATCTTGGTCAGCAATTGACCTGAAGGGACTGTTTCTATGCTTTATGACTCTTCTTAATTCAGTAAGTATATCTGATCAACTCTATAAGGAGGCCCATAACAAATATTGCTCTAAAGAGAATAATTCCAAGTCCTTTAACTGTGATACCAGTTAATCTCCACTGTATTTCTCCGAAGCTGTGTTATTCTGCTTTAGGTTATTACTCGACACAAATCTTCAGTCAAGACCCAAACATTTATAATAAAGGGTTTGCAAAATTCCTTGACTTCATGGCTAAATATTCACTGTGCCAACGATGGTCTAAATTTCAACTAATAAAAGGCAATAGATGTTCACTTCTCAGCATCATTACCAGCTTTGGGACAGAACTGTAACATGTTAAGTAACAGTAAAAATGTGATTACATTATTCAAAAGAAAAGGAAGGAGTTCTCCTGGCAAATTTGTTAACACTACACTCTGAATCGGCATTAATTAAATAACATTTATTTATTCACCTTGTGGGAATTCAGCAGCAGTTTTCCACAGTTGCCTATGATAACTATTAAGTCTTTCATTGTTAGAGAAGACTCTGGTATAACTGTAAGCAAATAGTTTCTACTAAGTATGACACAGACTTGTAACATAGCTGTAACAGATTCCAGTAGCACAGTCAGTGCTGCTGATTCACTACTCGATGAGCAAGGTTTCATCCTGACTTCAGGTTCCGTCACTGTGGAGTTTGCATATTTTGTCTTTGATGTCGCAAGACAACAAACTTCAAGTCATTTTAGCAGTCGGTGATAATAAATCTGATCCTGACTGCAACACACACACAAAATGCTGGAGGAACTCAGCAAATAAGGCAATGTCTATTGAGGGGAATAAACAGTTGATGTTTTGGGCTGAGACCCTTCATCAGGGCTGGAGAAAACCTCACCCCCTTCCTTTCCAATCCTGATGAAGGGTCTCAGTGAGAAACATCTATTGTCTATGTACCTCCATAGATGCTGTCTGACTTGCTGAGTTCATCCGGCAATTTGTGTATGCTGCTCGTTTCCTAGCATCTACACAATGTCTTGTGTACCTGATTCTAACTGCACTGATTTCTTCCACATCGTTAAGACACCTAGGTTGGCCGCTTAATTGGCAGCTGCAAATCACTCCTAGTTTAAGTGGGTGATGGGAAAATCGGGGAATTAATGGACATGAGAGTGAGAGTATTTTACGGGGAAATAAATGTGAGAATGGGGTTACTCAAGACTGGGGGTGGGCGTCATGGAATATGCAATGACAAACTTTTGAGTCTAACTTCAGCTGTCATTTTCCTTAACACTGAGCAGCAGGAAGCAAGCACTGCGCGGCCGAAGACACCAAGACAAACTGCTTCAGGCCAGGCTGCGAAGTTAGTGGAAGAGGCAGAACTCGTCACCGTAAGGGGCGGGTCTGACACCGGCAGACGACGTGCCGGCTGCAGTATCGTTCATGTTTCACCACAATGACCATTCTGGTTGAGGCCCAATCCCAGAACCCTGAAGGATAGCTTACTCAAAATTTATAAAAGCATCTGACATATAATCTTCACCCTCTTCCTCCTCCTGTTCCTGGGTCGCCATCTTCTGCCTCCGGAATGCGGCTGCGCGAAGACGAGGACGAGCCGTGTGCGTGCGCGTGGTTGTGTCCGAGGATGAGCGTTGTGCGTGCGCGTGTTCGCAGTTGGACGCTGGCGACTGGGCTGTGGGTGCGCATGCGCACAGCTGAGACCTGGGATCGCGCTACTAACGCCGGCTGAGAACTGCAGCCGAAGCTTTAGTGTCAGTGTCGGTGATCGGAGTGACTCTGCTCGTTGACTGGCTGGCCTGCTCCTCCCCGGAACCTTTCCTTACGCCTCTGCTTCGGAGGCTGGTGTTGGACCCGGAGAATGGTGAGTAGCTGGGCCGAAGGAGATCAGGCGGTTGCGGGGCCCGGTCCGGTCTAGTATGGTCTGCTATGGCCCAGGGACTGTGCCCCGTACCTGGCGGGACATCCACGCCCCCAGCCCGCCCTGACACTCCCACTACCTTGCTCTGACACATACTCCTGCGTTGCCCGTACACGTATTACCGCCCCCTCCCCAATCAACCGCTACTGCCCGTGAGTTGGAGGGATGTATTTGCCCCCACTGTCCTCTGCCCCACTCCCCAACAGCACCCATCAAGACTTCACCTTATCTGGGCCACGTTCCTTCTCCTTATCTCACGGGCTATCCTCCCTATTTAGGTCTACTTCGCTCTGACCCACTGACATTTTACCCATAAGCATGCATAGTCCCCCAATCATTTAGACATTATGACCATGAGACATAGGAGCAGAACTAGGGCGTTCGGCCCGTCTTCTGCTCCATCATTTGATCATGGTTGATTTATTATCATTATCAACCCCATTCTCCTGCCTTTTCCCCAAGACCTTTGATGCTCTGACTAATCATGAACCTATCAACCTCTGCAATAACTTGGCATCCACAGCTGTCTGTGGCAATGAGTGCCACAGATTCACTGCCTTCTGATTAAAGAAATTCCTCCTCATCAGTTCTAAATGAATGTCCCTATATTCTGAGGTGTCCCCGCTGGTCCTAAACTTCCCCAAAATAGGAAACATCCTCACCACATTCATTCTATCTAGATCTTTCAATATTCAGTAGGTTTCAATGAGATTCCCCCTCCCCACCCCAAACTCCAGCGAGTACGGACCCAGAACCATCAAATATTCTTCATACTGAAACCCTTTCATTCCTGGAATCCTTCTCTGGACCTTCTCCAATGCCAACATATTTTTTTCTTAGATAAGGGACCGAAAACTGCTCAGGCCAAGTGTGGTCCGACCAGTGTGTTATAAAGCTTCATCATTACATCTTTACTCTCATATTCTAGTCCTCTCAAATGAATGCTAACATTGCATTTGCCTTCCTCACCACTGGCTCAACCTACAGGTTAACCTTTAGGGACCCTGCATGAGGACTCCAAAGTCCCTTTGTACCACAGATTTTTGAATTTTCTCCCCATTTAGTAAATAGTCTACGCTTTTATTTCTTCTGCCAAAGCGCATGACCGTACATCTGCCACTTTTTTCCCCATTCTCCCAAGCTAAGTGCAACTTGCCCCTCCGTCTGCCCGGGACAATTAACCACAAAGCCATCAATTCCATCATCCAAATATTGACATATAACATGAGGCAAAGTGGCCCCAACACAGACTCCTGTGGAGCACCACAAGTTGCTGGCAGCCAACCAGAAAAGGCTCCCTTTATTCCCACTCATTGCTTCCTGCCAGTCAGTCAATCTCACTTCCATGCTGGTGTTTTTCCTGTAATACCATAGGCTTATCTTGTTACGCAATCTCATGTGCATCATTTTGTCAAAGGCCTTCTGAAAATCCACTTAAACAATATGCACTGACTCTCCTTTGTCTATCCTGCTTGTTATTTGCTTGTCACTCTTATTTTTTCATTTCAAGCCCCGTATCCAATCACTTTACTCGGTCTTACTCACCTCTACCCATTTACTCATCATTTCACTTGCGCTGTGGATTCACCCCTTCCCCCCCCCCCCCCATATGAGATTCAAGCAGAAAACCATTAGGTGCCATTTTTGGGCATGGCCTTTGGTAGACTTGAGGGATTATGGAGCTTACTGCAACATCTATCATGTTCTGAGCTATATTAAAATGAATGTCATTCATCCCTGAAGTTATTTGTGTGATACATGACCACCACGGACAGCCACATATATTACACTGATAGCTTGAGTGTGTGTTTGACAGTATAGGATTTACACTGACTTCTGCTTGGTGATGTTTAAAGTTATTAACTGGAATCTGTCAGGAATGTACAGTGGTCTTTGATCATTGGCAAATACTTTATTGTAGTACTTTTTTTGAGCTTCACTTTGAGTACTGCCTTTGACAGTTTTATTAGAATCTTTTGGTTAAATACCACCATCTTAAGCCCATCACCCCTACTAGGGCATAGACCAAGGAAAGTAGCTCGCCAGAGGCCTCTTTTCTGGTCTGATAGAAAAGTTTAATTGGCTCTGAAGCTTCCACTTTTGCCACCCAACTTCATATGTCTTGCCGAAGATCCTTCCCCTTCAAGGAATGAGGTCTTTGTTGCCGTTTTTGTAGCTGTGGGTTTTTGCGTGATGCAGTTGCTGGTCCCGTGTCCAACCCTCCTCCTTTTGCAGCCATAGGACCATCTGTGGCGGAGGTTTGGTTAGATATATTAGACAAGAACATATTTGACAAGAACAAATTCAGTGCAGCTGAGCTGTGAAAGCAATTGCATTGTTACCTGTAAAAGCTGATGCCTCAGAAAAAATAATATTTGGAATTCTGTCCTACAGTTGAATATGTGCTGTTTTTCAAAGGCACAGTCTTCAAAGTTTCAATGGTGGTTGCCTAAGTATCTGTCACAATGGACTGTGCATTCTGTTGTAGGAGAACGAACAGGGGTTTTCAGTCAGTTTTGCATAATTTTATGCCTCCGACACCCATCCTAAATTATAAGATTTTTTCCTATTTCAGATGAATGTTTATTGAAAAAATTCCATTGATTTGGGTAGCATTCTTGTTCAACATATAAACAGCGTAGTCAAGAACTTGAGCGATGTGTTCTGCATCTGTCATTTATACGAGATTCTGCAAATGCCGGAAAAATTGAGTAACACCCACAAGTCGCTGGAAGATCTCAGCAAGTCGGGCAGCATCTGTGGAGGGGAATAAATAAGCCGATGTTTCGCTCTCTGTCAGCTCAGAACCTTTACTGTTCATTCCCCTCCATAGATGCTGTCTGATCCACTGAGATTTTGCAGCATCTTGTGTGTTTTACACCTATCATTTGTTTTTCTCAGTCACTTTATATTTAAGGTCTCTTGTACTTCAGTTAACTAATCTTAGTATCCTTCAAAATCATTAAAAGGTTATATGCAGTTAATACATTGTGAGCTGAATGTGATATCAGTGTGAATTTGTCAAATTCCTCAACCTCTGCAGTGAATCCAGATGCATGCAATTAGAAACATAGAATCGTAATTCCCCACAATTTTTTTCCTGCTCCCACCTTTAGACGTGATTGTACATTTCCGTTTTCTATGCAGTTTTATTTTCTAAACTGCCTTTGGAAATATGCAAATATTTAAACGTTGTTACTTAGAGGAATAGTCAGAACCTTTTGATTTTTGCATGGATCTTTGTCAGGTGCATTATAGAATTTACAGTATACTTGTACTCCAAGCAACTTAAAAGGATGTGTTTACACTGAATAATTTCTTTTGTGAACTTAGTATTAGAGAGTGTTCAAACTGCCTTTTGATATGTCAGTGTTTAAAATTGAAAATACTGGCTTGTGGCTATGTAATGCTTTGGTTGTTTCTGCCTCAAATTGTCCTAGTAGTGCTAAAAGAGTATAGCCATGGCATTGTAGTAAAGGGGAAGGTGTTAAGCTTCAGAACTTGCAATTAAACGTGGAGTTTCTTTCCTTTCCTTGGGCTAAATATATATTTCTGATGTGCAACCTTAATCAATGTAACTCCTGGACTATCCATTGGGACTGTGCAGGACTGCTAGTCTGAGTTTAATCCTAACTATCAATAAGATTGAAAGAGTCCAGAGAAAATTTACAGGGATGTTGCCCGGACTTGAGGACCTGAGTTATAGGGAAAGGTTGAATAGGTTAGGGCTTAATTCCCTGGAGCATAGGAGAATGAGGGGAGATTTAATAGAGGTATACAAAATTTTGAGGAGTATAGATCAGGTAAATGTAAGCAGGCTTTTTCCAGTGAGCTTGGGTGAGACCAGAACTAGATCTCATGGGGTGAAGGGTGAAAATTTGAAGGGGGAGCTTCTTCACTTAGGGTGGTGTAAGTGTGGAGTGAGCTGTCAGCCGATGTGGCGGATGTGGATTGGACTGCAAAATTGAAGAGAAGTTTGGATAAGTACATGGATGGAAGACGGAGGGCTAAGATGCAGGTGTAGATGGATTGAAGGGCCTGTTCGGTGCTGTAGTTCCCAATGACTCTATGACTTTGTTCTGGCTGTAGTTTTCATAAAATATTGCGTTATAAAATATTAGATCTGCATCTCGTGTTAAAAGAATTAAAATCATAAACCCACTTTGACCTCTGTGAGTAGTGATGATTTATTTTGAAGGATTATCACTGTATTACTGTAGACAGCACAGCAGCCACTTTGCAAAAGCAAACTCCTACACTGTAATGTGATAATTCTCTGTTAGATAATAGCAGAAGGTAAATGTTGGCCAAGAAACCAGAGAACTTCACCTGCTCTTCAAAATGATGGTACAGGAGTTTTTTCTTCTCTGCAGGAATGCAGACCGGTGCTGTCTGTGGAGAAACTGGAGGAATCCCTCTAACAGAGCACTTGAGCAGACTGGCAACGGAAAGTCAGTCTAGATTTTGGAGTGGGATTTAACCCTATGCTCTGTAGGTCAGTCACAGTCTATGACAGGCATCATCTAAGCCATAACTTGTACCTTATTTTGACAGATAAATAATTTACCAATGTTTTTCATTTCTGTGTCATTTTCTCTTTCACATGTCAGAACAGCAGTCTATATTTAGTGCTTCCTGTAGGAATCATAGATATGCTAGCTATTATGTGCTTATTGTATAGAAGTTCTGACCCAAGCCTCCTATTCTGCAAAGGCAATTAATTTACAAAAAAACAACTGTGGATGCTGGATATTTGAAATGGTCAACAATGATTTGTAAGTATTCAGCAGCAGTTGTGGGGAGAGAAAAAATTGACTTTTATTCAGTTTATCCAGGGTTTTCCTTCTGATGAATATTAAACAATACCGTGTCCTACTTGTGAATAGTTTTGCTCTCCTAGTGGTACATTTTCCACACTATACTTTTTCCAAGATATCCCATTGTTGGGAGGAGAGCCAGTGATGAATGGTCATTAAGATAACATCATTACTTAAGAATAAGGTGAGAACTTGGGCTAAGTTTCATTCCACAGAGATCTATCCATTCTTGTTTACTTCTTGCAAAAGTCACTGGATAGTGGAAAGCAAGGGGCTTCCAAGGTATGATTTATTCTGCTAACTTGGAGTACCAGTGCATCATCAATCAGTGTCTGCTGAGTGGTACAACATTGTCGAGAAATGACTGAGATTGTAGACGACAGTGCTTTCAGCTACAAGACCAAGGCAGGAAGCCAATTGGCCCTATGAACATGTTGAATCCCTCAGTTTGATCATGTCCCGTCAATCTTTACTGAGGATGCGTTCCTCGAAGGTGGAGCGCTATGTAAATCAGTGCTCTGCGGGGTCATTATAACATTACATAAATGGACATGTGTACCTCATAGAAAAAAAATCAAACCCAGGATATATGATATATTATTTTGTGTATACACAGTAATTTGTGGAGTAACAAACACACAAATAGGCCTAACCTGTACATCCGTGGAGCAGCAACATACCACAGCAGCAGTGGAGGGATGGGGCTGGTGGGTACATCTTAGAGGAGGGACCGGGCTGTGGGTCCTCCTCTAACTTAGACTTCTTCAAGTAGGCATCGACATTTGACTGCCTTTTCTTAAGTTTCCTCTCAGGAAGCAGTTCTCGGTAGCAGGAAATCATGTCAAGAACAGTCCTCTTTGCCTTATTGCTTTGCACCCAGTCAGGGTCACTCTGATCGTCAATGTAGCCAATTTCGAAAAGTGCCAACATCAATCTGACGCTCACCAGCTTCCAAACACTGTATCATTTGCAGTTCCACATCCATGTTAATACTTTTCCTAGACTTCTTAGATGTACTACCCTCACTGGAAGTTGCAGGATTTATGGTTGCAAATGGAATAAATTGGCGAGGGAGCCAGAACGCTTCCACATGTGGGGGAGGCAGTGTGAACTACAATGTAATAGGCTCTGAGTGGCTATTGGGGGTGGGATAGTGCAACAGGGGGAGTGTCAAATATGGGCTGCCTTTAATGAAACTAGATGTAACAGAGGTTCAAGAATTTCAGCATAATTTTTCTGCTTTTCTATGTTAGAAACAAAGCCACCACTACATTTATGTTACCTTGGCTTTTACTGATCTGTAACTGCAACCAGGTGAGTAAAGCTTAAATGATTTTAAGCCAGATATCCCTTTGAACCGAGTGCTTAACTTTCAGCTAGTTCTTTTTGGACAGGCATCAGCTATACAGTGATAATCTAAATTATATATATTTTTGAAACAGGACTGAATTGTTAAGCTGGAAACATTCCTGCAGGCTGCACAGTCAGTCAGAACCACAGACTGCTGGTGAAATTATTCAGAGGGATGGAGTTGGCGCACAGTTTATTGTTAAATGAGGAAGCTCTGGCACAGATAACTGAGGTGAAGAGGCCTGTGTTTATCTTTGAATGGCTACGTTTCTTGAACAAAGTACTTGTGGCTGCGAATAAGGTATGTGAAAACTTGAACCATTCTGTAAATGTGTAATTAGTTTCAGAAATAATTAGCAAAAAAACATTTGAAGCAAAGGCAATTATTGGTTAAGTACAACAGCATCTGTAAATTCTTAGTCCTAACTTTTGTTGTACAGTAGGTTGTTCTTAATCTCAACAATAGTTTGCATTTTTAATACATATTTCCTTACAAGATAAATGACAACCATTCAGCCAATCAAATCTATGCCAGTCTTGGGGCAATAAGATCAATCCCCTTTCTCTCTCCCTCGTGTCCATTAACTTCCCTGTGATTAAAAATTAGCTTTGTTTATGACATGTAACACAAAGTGAAAAATGCTGTTTGCATCAAATCAAATCAGTGAGGATTATGCTGGGCAGTCCTCAAGTATCCCCAGATTTCTGGTGCCAACATACCATCTCCCACAACTCACTAACCCTAACTGTACGTCCTTACAATGCAGGAGGAAACTGGAGCATCTGGAAGAAACCCACCTGGTCTCTGGGAGAGTGTACAAATTCCTTACAGACAGCAGCGGGAACTGAACCTGTATTTTGCAGCTAGTGCTGTAATAGCATTACACTAACTACTACGTTCTTCTACCACTCACCTGTAATAGTACTACTTGATAGTAACCAGCAACCAGCAGATCTTTGGGATGTGGGAAAGCTAGAGAACTCAAGCTGGAGAGCTCCAGAGGCACAGACTGCACCGGCGATTTAGATTAAACTCTGGTCATGGAAATGTAGCATAGAAAACAGGCCCTTTGGCCCACTAGGTCCTTGCTGAGGCTAAAGATAATTATTTTATTCTAACCCTACCCTAACCCATTTTACTCCTATCAACTTCACCTGGCCACCACTCACTTGCACATGACGGGCATTTTATGGACCCACGTTTCTTGGAAGTAGGAAAACCACACAGACACAGGGCGAAGATGCATAGTCAGCACTACAGTGACTGAGGTCAGGATCACACCAGGGTCTCTCCAGCTGTGAGGCTGCAGCTCTACTCTCTGCACCACTGTGCATTTGTAAAAGCGGCATCTTGCTATTCTCTGACCTTAAAAGGAATTACGGGCAGCACGGTAGTGTAACTCTGTACAGCTCCAGCTGTGAGATCAGGTTTCGATTCTCATCACTGTTTGTAAAGAATTTGTACATTCTCCACATGATGGTGTGTGTTTCCTCCGAATGCTCCGGTTTCCTCCCGCATGCCAAAGATGCACATTTAAGATTAGTAAGCTGTGATCATGCTATATTAGCGCCAGAAGTGGGGCAACACTTGTGGGCTGCCCCCAGCAAATACTCGGACAATGTTGGTCATTGATGTAAACGACGCATTTCACTGTATGTTTCAATGTACATGTGACAAATAAAACTTTCAGAACGCTGGATGAACTCAGCAGGTCGGGCAGCATCAGTTAGAAATGATGAGTCGGCGTTTCGGGCCGAAACCTTTCGTCAGGACTGAAGAATGAAAGATGGGGAAGGATTTGAAGAATGCTTGTAGCTTCAGTTGAAAGACCAGTAATTTGAAAGACAAAGGGGTGGGGGAGGGGAAGCATTGACGTCATCGCTCTGAAAACAATGGGTAGTAGAAGAAGGAGGTGGAACCATGAGGGAGGAAGGGAGGGGGAGGGAATTACCGGAAGTTGGAGAATTCAACGTTCATACCAAGGGGCTGGAGACTACCTAGACGGTATATGAGGTGTTGCGCCTCCAACCTGAGTTTAGCCCCATCATGGCAGTAGAGGAGGCCATGTATGGACATATCTGAATGGGAATGGGAAGCAGAGTTGAAGTGGGTGGCTACCGGGAGATCCTGTCTGTTGTGGCGGACGGAGTGGAGGTGCTTGACGAAGCGGTCCCCCAATCTGCGTCAGGTTTCACCGATGTAGAGGAGGCCGCACCAGGAGCACCGGATGCAATAGGTGACCCCAACAGACTCACAAGTGAAGTGAAGGACTGTTTGGGGCCCTGAATGGTTGCAAGCGATGAGGTGTAGGGACAGGTGTGCACTTACACTTACAGGGATAAGTCCAACTCTTCGACGATGCTGCCCGACCTGCTGAGTTCATCCAGCGTACTGAAAGTGTTGCTTTGATCACAGCATCTGCAGATTATTTTGTGTTGACAAATAAAGCTAATCTTTAATCTTTGAGTTATAATTATACAATTGAGTTAAATATTTTGTTGCGAATAATGGGTGTTTGTAATATTCTAATTGGTGTATTTTTCAGTAATTTCTAATCAAGTTTATAAAATGCTGGTTTACTCATCGTTATCTATCAAAAGAAAATCTCCATGAAATCATCCTGGCAGTAGTTCTAAACTTTAAGTAGCCTTGTTCTGCTCCAAAGTTACTTGCCCATCAATAACAGTGAGGAGGTGGATGTTGTGAGTGTGTTGTTTTGGCCATATAACATGACATCTGTTGTTTTGCACAACAATACAATGCAATGTAATTCTGACAAAGTATTGGGATGCTCCTTCATAAGCAGTTCTGTTCCCATACCTATACTGTATTGCATTGATTTTATTTTTAGTGATCAAGTACTGTATACAAAAGCAAACAAGCATGGCCTCCTCTACTGCCCTAGTGAGGCCTCTCAGGTTGGAGGAGCAACACCTCGTATTCCATCTGAGTAGCCTCCAGCCTGATGACATGAATATCAATTTCCCTAATCTCTAGTAGTTTCTTCCCTCTCCCCCCACCCACCCTTTCTCTTTTTCCATTCTCCATTCTGGCTCCCCTTCCTCTGGTATCCTTCTGCCTTCCTTTTCTTCCATGGTGCACTCTCCTGAAACCACTTTTTATTGGGTGTCTCTAGAAACATGGCTGGTTAACCCCTTGCTAACAAGCCAATGGACTCAGTAGTGAGAAAACCATCTTTCTTGAACTCCATACGTCTAGGGTGGATGTGACTTGGGTCCCACCAGACCAGGAGAGCTGGGATGTTTTGACCACCCGTACCCCAATCTGAGTGAATGCTGTGTAAATGCTGCCCATTGGCAACGAATAACAGATCGTACACTGCATACAATTATAAAAAAAAATATAATTACAAATTTCAGATTTACTGAGCAGTTAGTAGGAACAAGAAAATAAAGAAAATTTTAAAAAAGGGCCCATTAAGGTTAACCCAGTTCAAGTTCCATCTTGAAGTTGTCTTTAACTTGCGTGCTGGACTCACTGTCTGTGTGAAAGCACACTCCACCTTCCGAATGTTGTGCAGTATCCATGTTGAACAAACGGCTCCCCCACGGGAGTATTGGTCCTTGCTCCTTGAAGCCATTCATCCGTACAAAGCAGCTTGTGCAACAGGGATGGCATCCTTAGCCATCTTCCCTCCTGTCTTCCCCCAGCTCCCCCAAGAGAACCTTGACCCACACCAGTGTCCGTCACCAAAATCTCTCGCCCAGCGTTCTCTAGAACCTTCTCCCAATTCCACCATCCTGATTGGCTGACACAGTATTCCTTGAGTTGAATAACATAACCCTTTATCTTACAATAAAATTAAATACTTGCATAGCATAGCAGTAAATATCTTAACCAGGGCATTACACTCCTCTCAGGTTCTTCCTTCTTCAAGCCTTTACCTTTTCCACCTATCACCTCCCCCACCCCCCCCAAATCTGGTCTCGCGTACTATTTGCCAGTTTGCACTCCTTGCCCTACACCACCTTATTCTGGCTTCTTTCCCCTCCCTTTCCGGTCCCGATGAAGGGTCTCAGCCCGAAACATCGACTGTTTATTCTTCTCCATAGCTGCTGACTGGTCTGCTGAGTTCCTCCAGCATTTTGTGTATTGCTCAAAATACTAAAGGTGCCTGCAATCAAAATATATCAGTACCTACTGGAACCATACAAAGACCCAGACATCATCTGCAGGGAGATAAATGAGGTCAATATTTCAGATCAATAAAAGCATAAGAATTTTGCTGAAATGTAGGCAGCTTCTCTGCATAGTTGTAGGCTTAAGTAGGATTGGAGAAGGTTGAAGGAGCAAGATAAAGAGAGATTTGTAGCAAAGCATATAGGCCTTAAGAGGTGGTACCTGCATTCCTCGTAATAGAGCCATAGAGCATAACTTTTTCTTTATTCATATCTGTGCTACCATTGAGCACACTTAACACTGATTCCTTTTTGCCTCACCATGCTCTCACCAATTCTCCCTCTGATTCTACTGTTCATCTATACACCAGGGGCCAATTTACAGTGGCCAATTAATCCATCAGTTAGGGAGGGTACTTGGGCAAACCAAATGTGCGGAGGTAGAGTCGGGTGAGGGATGTGTGTATGATGTGCAACAACTGCTGCCATGGTCTTGCCTGATGTTATCATGATCTTGCAAGGAAAAACACTAAGACCTGTGAAATGAAGCACTAATTTCACCTGCCAACAAATATGAAACTTAGACTGTTTGAAGATTATTCTCAATTAATTTGTTCATTTTTGAAAAACATTATTGTTTGAAAATTCAAGGTGGACGTGAAAGAAAAACAGAAGAAGTTGGTAGAACAACTGACTGACCTGATAAGCAGTTCACCAGGCCCTCCCACACGCAAGCTACTAGCTAAGAATCTTGCTACTCTCTACAGCATCGGAGATACCTTCACTGTCTTCCAGACTTTGGATAAATGTAATGACATTGCCAAGAGCAAGGATGACACATCAGCTTACCTGCCCACCAAACTGTACGTAAAAGTTCCAAAAACATTTGAGGAATTACATGCTTTTGAAACTTGGCTGATTAATTTAAATAGTGTGACTGTTGCAGGATGCATGAATCATGAAATTTTATTGCATAGAAGGAAGGTATTTGGCCAACTCATTGAAAGCACTTTCCATAAGTTCACAATCCCATCCTATTTCCCTGCAATCTTACAAATATTTTTATTCCAAACGCATTACCATTTCCTCAATAAAGGCCAGCCCCATTTTAAGAGTGCATAAAAGGAGGATCTGCTCTGTCATTGTTGTATTGTTACCCTGTCAGTAGTGTGCAAGTTGGGAGATGCTTTTTAAAACAAAATTTGCAGTTTATTTATGCAATATAGGAAGTATTGCATTAAAAAAATCCTGTAAACTTTGAAGTTGTGTCCCATACACTCAAATTCATGTTCTGATATTGAACTTGGGAAAATAGAGTAGTATGCTTTCTCTAGTATGAGTAACAACTGTTCACCTTTTGCACCTCATTTATTGTAATAGTGTACACCCCGAGGAGTCAGTCCTATGGGTTTTAAGGATTGTAGTAAAACACTACTTAGTATATTGACTATGAATGTAAGAATGAAAAGGCATTGCACAGTTTATTCCTGTAATTTTTTTTATATAATGAATAAAGTTTATTTTGATATTAAGACATCTCCTTAATATGAAAGCCAGGCTCCTCAGAGGATACATCAGGTAGCATTTCTTCACACTTCCCTCAATCTTCTGCTACAACTTGAGGTTGATTCTGAATTTCCTGACTGTCACTGTGAATGTTTCTTGAGAAAAGGAATGGAAGGTTACAATGAGCTCAGATGCTGAACATCTCTCGTGTAGTTGAATGTGAGACATGTTGAATGGCTATCTCTTGCTCAGACCTGTATTAGAAGAGAATATAACTACCAATGGATGGCTTTGTCATTGATAGGGCAGCTGTGGCTTGCATTGGGGCCTTCTATGAAAAGATGGGCAGAGTTTTGGGCAGCTCCTTTCCTGAAACTGTCAGCAATCTATTAAAGGCTCTGAAAAGTGCGGAGGTAAGCAAATTGTTTAAAAACATTTACAGATTGAAGCAATGTTAACTGTGATATTGATGAAGATACTAAATTGCCTGTATTGTCCAGAAGTGCCATGCTAGTGCAACATCTGCTTATCTGTGCTGGCCTGAATGTCATAGAACTGTTATTGGTAAAGGAAAAGCTGATGACTTACTAGGTTATAGGAAATAATTACAAGGTAATATAGACCATGGCTATTCTGAATTTGGACTTGTGTACGGTCTTGTAAGTGGTAATGTCACGGTTGCGCAGAACTGACTGTCCACAGGAACAAGATGTACTTGCCTTTGTTTCCTTGATCAGTATCTTACAGAGAGTTATGTGACACAGCGTGCTTTTCTCTGAAACTGGTTATACAAGACAGCAACTCTCTTGTGCAAGAGTATGTTTGTGTGGAGTTGGGCTTTCTCTACTTTCCACTCTCTTTCCTACTACTGCTAGTAAAGTAGACCAGCCGTTACTTTACTCCAGTGCAGTCAGGAAACAGAATCTTTGCTCACCTGTATTAGAGGGTCTATGAGAGTGATAATACTGAAAATTTTGGAGATACAGACAGATAATAATAAGTGATTAGCTATTCGGGATGGGAATAAAGCTTGGATTCAGTACCCAATATGAAGAAACACTTGGGTGGAAATCTTTCTTCAAGAGTACCATGGAGGCTCAATGCATCAGTAAAATTCAAGACAGATTGTTAGACTTTTGGATATTAAAGATTTTGGGATTTGGTGTGGGAAATTGGTGTTGAGGGAGAGAACAGCCTGGCCATCAATGAATGGTGTAGCAAGTGTGAGGGGCCAATTGTCCTATTCATGTTTTTTCTTACTTTAAGGACACTGTGGGATTGTTTTATATCCCTCCAGTGGACAGTTTACATTCTCAAATGACCAATGATAACTTGGCTAATGCAGCATTCCCTCAGTTGCCACTTGAACAATGAAGAGAAGATTTTAAATTTGAAGTTGTTTTGCAATCATTTTAGGAGTTTTCATTCTCCCTGTGACCATATGGATCTCCTCTGGGTGCTCTGGTTTCCTCCTGTATCCCAGAAGACATAAATGAAGGGAAATGAATGTGATGAGGCACATAATAAAAAGCAGCTACTTCTTTTGCTTATGGGTTGGGTTAATTGTTAAGTTGTATGTTGGTGCCTGGTAGAATTTGGGAGGAGCTGATACAAGGTTCTTTCAGAAGTCTAGAAAGAGGCATAAACTTGTTGCTTAATGATTGTTTTAGTAAGTAATAATAGAACAAAGAGAATTGGAAATGGAGTAGCAGTAAGTCTAAGAACAAAGAGGGAAGGAATGGAAAAGAGCAAAGATGGTGGGCCAAGTTGTTTAGCCTTTCTTATACCATAGATAAGCATATTCCATTCAAATATGTAGATAAGAGTTAACCAATCAGATAGCCCCTATTCAAGTAATGTGATACCAGAGAAGCTTCCTTAATCATACAAAGAACAGTAAGCATTTGAGACACTGAAAAACTGCATATGGTGACCGCTAGGAAGCATAATAAACAGTTACATGTATATAAGTAGTTATATAAAATGCAAGCAGGCATGTAGTGTTAAACTGCACAGAAGGTAACAATTATACAGTCTCATCCAGGGATTGGCAACCTTTTTGCCTCTGTGGGTCGGATCGCATATTAATGAGCAGACGGTGAGCCAGATAAATGCCATAAAAAAACTTGAAATATGGGAATTGTCCATTTAAATACATCTAGTTATGTTTTGCCTCAAATTAATGAATAATGCATGCTAGAAAATCATTTGTGCTTAAGGTTGCCTACCCGTGGTCTAATCCAACAGAGGAAAGCTACAATTGCAAACTGATGATATCACCGTCCACTTAGTTATGATATTGGTTGAAGTTCAACCAATATCACAGTTAAATGGATGACCCTATCATCACTTTGTAATTGCAACTATTCCTAATGTCCTGGTTGAATGATGATATCTCTTTCCCAGGACACCGGGGAGACCTTGGCTGCAAACCAAGGTTACATGTTGAAGTGCAACAGACAAGGTGTTGTGTTGGATAAACTCAGCAGGTCAGGCAGCATCTATATTCAGACCAGATGAAAGATCTCGACCCGAAATGTCTGTCCATTTCCCTTCATAGGTGCTGCCTGACCCACTGAGTTTCTCCAGCATTTTGTGTTCAGCTTCTGATTCCAGCATTTACAATCTTTTGTTCAAGTGTGAAGTGGGGCTTAAAATCCAGAAGAAGGTGTCGTTGGCAATATCTAAGTCACATCAGACTGTATATTCCAGACAAGAAAAGCCATGATTTGATTTTTTTTGGGTGGCTTGGTAGCATAGTGGTTAACGTAATGCTATTATGGACCTGGATTCAGTTCCACTGCTGTCTGAAATGCTGCAGGTTCTCCTCATGACCCTGTGGGTTTCCTCTGAGTGCTGCGGTTTCCTCCCACATTCCAAAGACCTATGGCTTAGTAGGCTTTAATTGGTCACAAGAGTATAATTGGGCAATGCGGGCACTTTGGGCTGGAAGTGTCTGTTGGATAGATAAATACCTTATTAATCCCAAAGGAAATTACAGCATCACAGTAGCATTACAAGTGCACAGAATTTAGAAGAGAAATAGAAAGAATAAAAAATAAGTTACCACAGTCTAACAGGAGGGGGGGTTTAACAGTCACTTCCCCGACTGTAGGTTGACTAATTATAGAGCCCAATGACCAAGGGTAAGAATGGCTTCATATAGCATTTTTTTGGAGCATTGCAGTTGTCTCAGTGTATTACTAAACGTGTTCCTCTTTTTACCCAAGGTGGCATGCAGAGAATGAGAAACATTGTCCAGAATTGCCAGGATTTTCCGTAGGGTCCTTTGTTTTACCACAGCCTCCAGTGTGTTCATTTTAACTCCTATAACAGAGCCAGCCTTTTTAATCAGCTTATTGAGCCTGTTGGCATTACGCATGTTGATGCCATTGTCCCAGCACACCACCATATAGAAGATTGCACTGGCGACAACAGACAGGTAGAACGTGAAGGAGAGGCTTGCGTACTCCAGAGGACCTCAGTCTCCTCAGGAGGTAGAGGTGACTGTGGCTCTTCTTGTCCTCAGCCTCTGTGTTGTATCCCTAAATAATAAAAATAATACGTTTTTTAAAAAAAGAGGAAAGGAAATGTTGACACGAGGAAATCTGCAGATGCTGGAATTTCAAGCAACACACATAAAAGTTGCTGGTGAACGCAGCAGGCCCGAAACATCGACTGTACCTCTTCCTAGAGTTGCTGCCTGGCCTGCTGCGTTCACCAGCAACTTTTATGTGTGTTGAAGGAAATGTTGACATTGGGGAAAGTACAGACACTGAATTTTGTCAGCAAAGTGACCTAACAACTTTGTCAACATAGTTAAATAAAAATACATTTTTTTGTATTGCTGAGACCCATGAATGGAAGTGTGCAATTGATCTTCTCTTCAGTTTCTGAAAACCCAGAAAAATATTTTGCCACTGCCTAAACTTTTGCTGGGCATGTGTATTGCAACTCCTCTCATTCTGAGCTGTTGAGAAGCTTGCCATCTACAGTACGTTTAAGAAGGGATAGTAGCTGCCTTTTATCAGAAACATATAAACATAAGAGATTCTACCTTTATACCAAAAGCCAAGAAAAAACCTATTTTATTGCTTGTGCAAAATGCTTGTATGGTCATGTGATCATCTAAAGCAAACATGCACTTGTAATGGTGATGGCCGCAAACTTGAATTTGGGTTCTTTGTTCCAGCAGTGGCTGGACCAGTTATTCTTCTAAGTGTGTAGCATGTTCTTATTTTTAATTAATCACCATGTACATTGCAAAGCTGCTGTCAAAAAAAAATCAACATTTCTTGAACTGCACTCTGCAAAGTGTTAATTATTACTGAAACTTTATATAAAAAAAAACAACTTGCAAAGTGCTTGAGCCCTCTGTGTGGGGAGAACTGCAGCAAATCTGGAGCAGGGTTCTTAGCTGAACTCCTGGGTTGCCCTCCTGGGTGCTTGGTCTGTGCTTCCAGAGACAAAAAGAATGAGATTTGTTTTTATACTCAGATATTCTAATGCACTTTACAATTCATGAAGTACTTTTTCAAAATTGTGAATATAGGAAATGTGCAATTTATGAAAAGTACAAATAAAATAAATCCCAGAAGGATAATGTGCTAAAAATCAGATTATTTTTGGTTGCTTTCATTAGAACATTGTAGAGCAATGTTGTGCCGACCTTTTAACCTACTCTATGATCAATCTAATGCTTTGCCCCCACAGAGCCCTCTTGTTTTCTTTCATCCACCTGCCGGTCTAAGGGTCTCTGAAATCTTCCAAATATATCTATCCATACTACCACCCCTAATAGTATATTCTATCAATTTCTGTGTTTTAAAAAAACAATACCTCTGGCGTTCCCCCATGCTTTCTTCTAATCACCTTAAAATTATGCCCTCTTGTATTAGCCATTTCTGCCCAGAAAAAGGTGCTGTCTGTCCACTCTATCTATGCCTTAAATTACCTCTATCAAGTCACTTCTCATCCTCCTTCACTCCAAAGAGAAGAGCCCTGGATCGTTACCTCTTCTCATAAGACATGCACTCTAATCCAGGCATAGCATGATAAATCTGCCCTGCACCCTCTCTAAAGCTTCCACGTTCTTAAGATATTCAACCAGAATTGAGTGCAATGCTCAGTTAATTTCAACAATCTAAGTAACTTCTGGTTGAAAGGTAAAGGTTGTCCAGGTCATCTGGCGAAGGGTCTCAACTCGCCTTTGAAGTAATGATGTGGGATCTTTTACATTCACCTCATGATTCAAATAGGGTCTTGATTTAATATCTTACTTGGATGTCAGTGAGTCCAACAATGCAGTACTCCCTTGCTTCTGTAATGGGAATGAGTGCCTGGAATACGTGTTCATGTCTCTGGAGTTGGGCTTGGAATTTGCAACTCAGCATTAAGAATGTCGCCCACTATGCATGAGTCATCAATTCCTCAGTAAAACAAGATTTCAGAGTGTGCATCACCACTGACTTGTGCCAGAAGGTGGGTAGGTGGTGTGGGATGTTGGTAGCAGAGAAGTACAGCTGGTACAGGTCCTATGCCAAAATGACCAGAGTTCCATCTGGACCCCAGGTGCTCACTGGTGCCTGCACGTTCTCTCGGTGTCTGGTTTTTTTCCAGGTGCTCCTGCCTTCTACATCCCAAAGTCATGTAAATTGGTAGGTTAATTAGCCACTGTAAATTGCCCCTAGTGTCCAGATACGTTGTAGAACATAGGAAGAATAAGTTAGTGTCGGATGAGTCCTGCAGGTGCTCCGTTTCTTTCCACATTCTAAAGACACAGGTTAGTAGGTTAATTGGTTATGTGGGTATAATGGGCAGTAAGGGTTCTTTGCGCGGGAAGGGCCTGTTACCACGTTTATATCTAAGTAAATAAATGTGTGCTTGAGGCTTGGTGTTCACTCAGTGGGCCAAAGCTCCTGAGCCCATGTTGTGTAACTCTGTGACTCTAATAGAAATGACTCCTGATAAAGTCCTGATGCTAAGGTTGTGACTGTATCTTGCCTTTTTAGTAAGTTTCCAAATGGAAGTGTCCATTCAAATGAATAGATGGGGATTTCTACTGTCACTTGTAGATATTCAGATAGAATCCCTCACTTTAAATTGAAGGCTGAGTATGTCCTAGTCCAGCCCTACTTTACTGAAGGTTGTGTGTGGAGTTGCATCCAGGTATCAAAGCCATAACAGGTCTGCTGCTTTCTGAAGTCTCTGTGTTTTGAACAGTCTCAGGGCCGCAGTGAGGTTCTGCTGAGTCTACAGAAGGTGCTAAATGGTTTGGGAGGTGCAGCTGCTTCTTGCCACCGTGACATCTACAAAAACACACGTTCTGGTTTGACTGACCGATCCATGGCTGTTCGGTGTGCTGTAGCTAAGGTAAGAAATTTTTTTTTCCCCTTTAGCACACTTCAAGATTTGGCCTATGTAATGTTCTTGGTATAAAGCATTATGTCAGCAAACGTGCAGACTGCAAGGTCTTAAAAAAAGAGACAAATGACCAATTAGTTGGGAAGAATATTGGAAAGGTCATGAGAGTAACTCGCTGATCTGTTTTGAATAGACTATATTGGTCCATAATGCCTACTTGCACAAATAATATACGTAGGAGCAGTTTTAAAAGCCAACACTTTGAATTGTGCAGTAGCACAGAAAGCATTCTGTCTTGGTGCGGCTTGGTATGGTAACTGCTCTGTATATGACTGCAAGAAACTGCAGAGAGTTGTGGAAATGGCTCAGAACATCAAAGGACTAGCCACCCGTACGTGGATTTTGCCTATACAGATTTCCCCAGCTATCAGAAGATAGAGCGTTCCTATGAAACGGTTCGTAAGCCGGAATATCGTAAAGTGAATAGGCAATTACCATCTATTAATATGGGAAAAATTTTTGAGCGTTCCCAGACCCAAAAAATAACCTACAAAATCATGCCAAAAAACACATAAAACCTAAAATAGCAGTTAGTAAAAGCAGGAATGATTTGATAAATACACAGCCTATTTAAAGTAGAAATACTTTTCTGCAGCACTGTTTAGCACAGCGAAAATCTTGCAGAAGCGCTCTCGGCAGAAACACTCTCTTCAGTAACCTTTAAGCTATCAAACTACCAAATCATACCAAATAACACATAAAAATACACAACCTATATAAAGTAGAAGTAATGTATGTACAGTGTAGTTTCACTTACCAGAATCGGGAAGACTCCAATAAATTGCAGTTTCATCACAGTTAAACACATGTTTATATGAATGACCACCTGACACAATCAGCAGTCGTCTCTGATCTGGGCGGACATTTACGTGCTGGGCGGCACCTAATTAATTAGCTTGTTTATTTTGGCTTTTTTCTTAAAGATGTGTCTGGTGCGTTCCGACTACCGCTGCACCCCTGCATTCTTCGTGGCAATGTATCAGTCCGCGGCCCGGAGGTTGGGGACCACTGCTTAAACTATGAAGCTGCCCTCGCCTCCGAAACCGATCAAACCACCCATGACTACCTTTAAATTCCACTTTCGCAACACTTTCATCACCATCGTCCGGTACTTTGTTTCAGCTTATTAAAGAGACTGACTGATTTCTCCTTAAGTATAAGAAAATTTAACAGAACACCACGCTTTGTACACCCATCAATCCACTCAAGCAATAGACTTTCCATTATTGGAAACCGACTAAGAGAGAGCACTTTGCTATGAACAGAACCAACAGTAACGTTGGCAGCTTTCAAAATTCTTTCTCTCTGCATATAAATAGTGCGAATGGTGGACACAGGCAAGTTCAACGCGCGGACAATGTCCTTACTTCGTTCACCATGATCGAAATGCTTAATTATGTCTAGTTTTGCGCTAATTGTAACACCCTTACAAGCTCTTTTAGGCTTTTCCGATACCGTAGAACTCATCTTGCTAATGGATGCACAAAATAAATCGAGATAAAGCATGTGTTTAAGCAATGCCGGCTAGAATGCAGTTCCAGGGGAGGAGCTTGGCTGTTCAGGCTGCCTTTTTTCGTAACAGTGAAAACACCTTCTGTTAGTAAAAACAGGTAACTAATGTAGGTCTTTCGTAACAGCGAGGTGTCGTAAAGTGAACGTTCAGTAAACGGGGCCACCTGTATTTGCTATCTCGGTAAAGTAGCCAGTGTAATCAAAGACCCCACCAACATCCAATGTCCTCTCTCCTCTCCCATCAGGCAGAAGATACAGAAACTGAAAACATGTACCTCCAGATCAAGAACAGCTTCTATTCCACCGTTAGCATGCTCTTGAATGGACATCTTGCACAATAAGATGCCTTCACAATCTACCTCATTATGATCTTGCACATCATCATTTACCTGCACTGCACTCTTTTGATAGCTTTTACACTTTATTGTACATTGTTATTGTTTTAGCTCAATGATCTGTATAAACAGTATACCAGACAAGCTACACATACAAAATAAGACCATAAGACATAGGAGCAGACCCAGGACATATGAACAGCATTAGGCCATTTGGCCCGTCAAGTCTGCTCCACCATTCAATCATGGCTGATACTTTTTTTCTTCCCCTCCACAGCCCCACTCCCCAGCCTGGAACTGTTGATGCTGTGGCCAATCAAAAACCTATCTCTCTCCACTTTAAATACACCAAACGACCTGACCTCCACAGCTGCCTGTGGTAACAAATTCCACAAATTCACCACCCTCCGACTAAAGAAGCTTATCCACGTCTGTTATAAATGGAAACACCTCTATCCTGAGGCTGTACCCTCTTATCCTAGAGTCCCCCACCATAGGAAACATTCTCTTCACATCTACTCTGTCTAGGCCTTTCAACATTCGAATGGTTTCAATGAGAAACCCCCCCTCATCTTTCTAAATTCCAGCAAGTACAGGCTCCGAGCTATCAAACATTCCTCGTATGATAACCTTTTCATTCCCAAAATCATGCTTGTGAACCTCCTCTGAACCCTCTCCAATGCCAGCACACCACTTCTTGGATAAGAAGCCCAAAACTGTTCACAATACTCAAGGTGAGGCCTTGCCAGTGTCTTATAAAGCCTCAGCATCACATTCCTGCTCTTATATTCTAGACCTTTTGAAATGAATGCTAACATTGCATTAACCTTCCTCACTGTTGACTCAACCTGCAAGTTAATCATTTGGGTGTTCTGCACAAGGACTCCAAGTCCCTTTGCATCTCAGAGTTTTGGATACTGCTACATCAGACTTTCTCTCTATCAAATTTCAAGTTGAACTCAATCACATTGTGATCACTTTCTTCTAAGGGTTCCTCTACCTTACACTCTCTAATCGCCTCTGGTTCATTGCATTACACCCAATCCAATATAGCTGATCCCCTAGTAGACTCAACGACAACAACAAAGCCATTTCGTAGGCATTCAACAAATTCACTCTCTTGAGATCCATTACCAACCTGATTTTCCCAATCTGCCTACATGTTAAAATGTCCCATCACTAAGATAACATTGCCCTTTTGACACGTCTTTTCTATTTCACATTGTAATCTGTAGTCCACATTCCAGCTACTGTTTGGAAGCCTATATATAACTGCCATCAGGGTCCTTTTGCCATTGCACTTTCTTAACTCAACCCACAAGGATTCAACATCATCCGATCCTATGTCACCTCTTTCTAACGATTTGATGCCATTCTTTACCAGCAGGTACCCTCTGCCTACCTTCCTATCCCTCCCGTACAATGTGTAACCTCAGACATTCAGCTCCCAACTACAACCATCCTTGAACCATGATTCAATGATAGCCACAACATCATACCCGACAATCAGTAAAAGTGCAACAAGATCATCCACCTTGTATCTTATACTCTGTACATTGAGATATAACACCTTGAGTACTGTACTTGCTACCCTTTTAGATTCTACATCCCTAATGCACTGATACTCACCCTGCTGGCTGCAATTTTGGCCTGTCATCTGCTTGCCCTTCCTAACAGTCTGACTGCACGCTATCTTTGCTTTTTTTTAACCACCCTTCCTATCCTGAGTACCTTCACTCCGGTTCCCATCCCCCTGCCAAATTAGCTTAAACCCTCCCCAGAAGCTCTAACAAACCTGCCCGCGAGAATATTGGAAAATGCTGGAGGAACTCAGCAGGGCAGGCAGCATCCAGGGAAAATCGCAAACAGTCGACATTTTCACTGTATCTAGGTACATGTGAGAAGAATAATCAAATGTCAGTGCCCTAATATGGCGCTTGGAGTATGAGTCTGAATTATAGGCAAAAATCTTGTTTGGAGAACTTCTGACTTGGAGGCTGATGTGCTATCATTAGGCAAGACCGGCTATGATGCAAAAGAAGTAATCAGGGCTGCAGTATTTAAACAAAAATGGTAATTTTTTTCTGGTAAGGATCTAATTATGGTAGATCTTAACACATTTAAATTAAGTATATTTTGTCAGTAATTGGAATCTATTATGGTCTGAAAATAGCAATAGTGGGGGTTCTACGAGAAGTGTCAGCCTAGATTGTGAACTTGCGTCTCTGGATTTGGACCTTTATTTACGACCCAAATCTCGAGACGAGACTGTTCATCGAGTTAGAGCTGACACCTGATTCTGTCTTGTTGGTTAGCGTTTCCATTGTGAAAATGTGGCTATTGGATTTTCACTGTAGTAGTTGTGACTACATTGTTCATTCATAAAAATGTATCTGTTTCTATCCTAGTGCCTCCTAGAATTACAGAAAGAATCTGTTTTCATGTGGACCACAGAACTGGAAAACCTGGCTACTCTCTGCTTTAAGGGCCTAGAGGGATCTAACTATGCAGTCCGTGTTGCAGTATCCAAATTACTTGGAACTGTCATGGCAACGGCTTTGACACCCAAACAAGCAGCAGGTGTGTGTCTCGGAAAATGTTGTGCTGGTGCATACCCAAAATAAAAGGTTTCAAAGGTTCTCAAAATTATGCAGTGTTGCGAAGGATGGAAGAAGCAAAATCAGAAGTAATAGAGACATTAGAATACAGTGAAATGCATCGTTTGCATAAATGACCAACACGGTCTGAGGATGTGCTGGGAGCAGCCTGCAAGTGTCACCATGCTTCCAGTACCAGTGTAGTATACCTACAACTTACTAACACTAATCTCTGCATCTTTGGAACGTGGGAAGATACCAGAGCACCCGGAGGTAACTTGGGTGGTCTCGGGGAGAACGTAGAAACTCCTTACAGACAGTGGCAGGAATTGAACCCCAGTCACTGGCACTGTAAAGCATTATGCTAGCCTGTACGCCACTGTGCATACACTGCAAGAGATTGGGGAAAGAGCCGGGGTGGTGGGGGGATTCTGTAGATGGGGTGGAATGTTATAGTAAATTGGAGGTTGAACGTATAGAATCCTAATCCTGCAGTATACATTTAGTGGTCACTTTATCAGGTATCTAATAAAGTGACCACTGAGTGTATTTCCGTATGTTTGTTTTCTGCTGTTGTAGCTCATCCACTTCAAGGTTTGACGTGTTATCCGTTCAAAGATATTCTTTTGCACACCACTGTTGTAGCGCATTGTTACTTGAGTTACTGTCACGTTGAACCAGTCAGGCCATTCTCCTCTGACCTCTCTCATTAACAAGGCATTTTCACCCACAGAGCTGCCGCTCAATGGATGTGTTTTGTTTTTCACACCATTCCCTGTAAGCTCCAGAGACTGATGTGCTTGAAAATTCCGGCAGATCAGCAAGTTCTTAGATACTCAAACCACCCAGTGTGGCACCATGGTCAGTGTCACTTAGATCACATTTCTTCCCCATTCTAATGTTTGGTCTGAACAGTGGCTAAACCTCTTGACCATGTCTGCATTCTTTTATGCATTGAGTTGCTGTCATATGATTGGCTGATAAGATATTTGTATTAACAAGCAGGTGTACAGGTTCAATCTAATAAACTGGTAACTGAGTGTATATATCTGTTTTATTTTAACCACCTTTGGTTGGACTTGAATGACTATTACCTCATTTCTCAGAAATGTGGTGGACTGTAAGCTTGTTGCTGTACCCTCTAGTATAGGCTGTTTCCAGGTACTGAATGGGTTCTGTTTTTACGGATGTCCACAAGTTGATATTGTCCGTGTTTCAGAAAATGCACAAAAATCACTTGATGTACCTCCACAGTGTTGTCATAAATGGCATTAAATTGCACTGGACTGATTTAAAATAAAACGATTACTACTGATTTAAAAAAAAACCAATTACTAAAAGTGGTGAGAGAAAGGAATAAATGCATGTACAATGCATGTAAGAGGTATTCACCCCCCATGGACGTGTTCATGTTTTATTGTTTTCCAACATTGAATCACAGTGGATTTAATTTGGCTTTTTTGACACTGATCAACTGAAAAGACTCTTTTGTGTCAAAATGACAACAAATTTCTACAAATTGGTCTAAATTTATTACAGTTATTAAACACAATATAATTGATTGCATAATTACTCACCCCCTTTGAGTCAGTATTTAATAGATGCACTTTTGGCCTGAGTCTTTGTAGATGGGTCTCTATCAGCTTTGCACGTCTGGACACTGCATTTTACCCCATTCTTCTTTACAAAACTGCTCAAGATCTGTCAGATTGCATGGGGAGCGTGAGTGAACAACCCTTTTCAAGTCCAGCCACAAATTGGGTTGAAGTCTGGACTCTTAAGTTGGCCACTCCAGGGCATTAACTTTGCTTTTAAATCATTCCTGTGTAGCTTTGCATTATATTTGGGGTCATTGTCTTGCTGGAAAACAAATTTTCTCCCAAGTCACAGTTCTCTTGCAGTCTGCATCAGATTTTCCTCCACGATTTCTCTGTATTTTGCTGCATTCATTTTACCTTCTACAAGCCTTCCAGGTCCACTTCAGTGAAGCATCCCCACAGTACTGCAACCAACCCATGTGTAAGGGTTTTTGCCCTACTGACCCCCCGTTGCCTAGGGTAAATAGCCGTCGACCCCGCCAAACAGTGCAATCACTTTGGTGCGGATAAGGTGTGAGTCGCCCAATGAATAGCCACAACACAAATATGAAAACAATATACCAAGTGCGAGTAAAGAATTTTACTTTATAGTAGAAATAACTACAAAAAACTAGGTGCCACATGAGTAACTTATCAGTCTTGTGCACATAATATCTTAATACGTTGGAGCTCACGCCTCCGATTCCATCCACAACGTCCTTCGGAGACTCCGGCCACCATCCGACCCCCTGAGGTCTGGTATCCGCCGCCCTGGAACCGCAGTCCATTCCTCACACGTCCGTCCTCTCCGCTGCCTCCCGAAAAGCCCGCGCTCCTCAACTCAGCACACGTATACAAGATAACAGAACATGACTTCCATTGGCTAACAAATGAATACAATTTCCATTATCTCCCTGTATAACCCAAACATTGCAGTTACAGAGAACCCCTTGCTCAACATTACGAGAAGCCATTTTAATATAACACTTCAGAGAAGCCATTTTGGTAATAAGCGATCAACAGTTAACAGTCCGCCTAGTATACTGAGAGCCCTACACATGCTTCACCGTAGAGGTGGTGTGTTCTTGATGATGTGTGGTGTTTGTCTTATGCCAAACAAAGCGTTTAGTCTGATGGCCTAAAAGCTCAATTTGGTTTCATCAGACCATAGAACCTTCCTGCAGCTGAAATCAGAGTCTCCCACATGCCTTCTGGCAAATTCTAGCTAAGATTTCATGTGAGCTTTCTTTTCAACAGTGGCTTTCTCTTTGCCTCTCTCCCATAAAGCTACGACTGGTGAAGCACCTGGGCAACAGTTGTGGTATGCGCAGTCTCTCCTATCTCAGCTACTGAAGCTGGTAACTTCTCCAGAGTTGTCATAGGTCTCTTGGTGGCCTCCCTCACATCTCCTTCTTGCAGTCACTCAGTTTTTGAGGATGGCCTGCTTTAGGCAGATTTACAGCCGTGCTATATTCTTTCCGTTTCTTGACGATTGACTTAACTGTACTCTAAGTACAGTAAATTGTAAATTCAGTAACTTAGAAATTTTCTTGTATCCATCTCCTGTGCTTTTTAATAATCTTCTTGCAGAGTTGGTTTGAGTGTTCTTTTGTCTTCATGGTCTAGTTTTTGCTTGGCTACTGACCCACCAGCAGATGGACTTCAGATACAGATGCATTTTTACTATAATCAATTGAAACATGATTGCACGTGGTGATCTCTATTTAACTAATTATATGACTTCTAAAACCAATTAGCTGCATCAGTGATTTGGTGTGTCATGTTAAAGGGGGTAAATACTTATGCAATCAATTACTTTGTGTTTTATATTTGTAATTAATTTAGATCACTTTGTAGAGATTGGTTTTCACTTTGACATGAAAGAGCCTTTTTCTGTTAATCAGTGTCAAAAAAGTCAGATTAAATCCACTGTGATTCAATGATGTAAAACAATAAAACATGAAAACTTCCCAGGGGGGGAATACTTTTTATATTGGCACTGTACTTGTGTTGGACTTCTGAATATAATAATATGGTCTAAGCTCATTCTTGTATAAGTGTCTGTAAGTCGGGCATTCTTAACCAAGGAACAACTTGTCATAAGCACACATTTATATCAGGTTAGCATTTTCTGTGCCGCTATTTGCTTTTTTCAAGCCACTTACCTTCATCTAATTCTATCAAAATTAGCACACTTAATTTGATCAGCACAATCTCCCTTTTTGTACTATTTTCACCCTGTTCTCTTTTTTTTTCTGGGGTGTACATATGCAGGTGCCTGTTGAATAAGTCAATACAGTTCCCCTCTGTCGTTCCCTGTGGTAACATCATTCCACTCTGAATAATTTGCTTCCTGAGTTACCTGCTGGATAGATCAGTCATCATCTTACAGTAATGGCCCTTGTTGTGGGCAGCACGGTGGTGTAACTGTTAGTGTAATCACTTACAGTGCCAGAGATCACTGATTGAGTTTCGATTCCCAGGGGTTAGTATGTTCTCCCAGTGACTGTGGATTTCCTCCCACATTCCAAAGATGCAAGTTAGGGTTAGTGAGTTGTGGGCATGCTATGTTGGCGTCAGAAGCATGGTGACACTTGCAGTTTTCCTGATAGCTTACCTTTTATTTTCCATTGTTTCAGTGATGCGACAGAACGTGAAACGTGCCACCTTGGAAGAGGTGTTGGAGCTGATGGCCACAGGGTTTCTGCGAGGGGGAGCTGGATTCCTGAGGAGTGGTGGAGAGATGCTGAAAGGAGGGGGGTCCATTAGCCGAGAAGTTCGAGTCGGGGTCACACAAGTAAGTACCTTGAGTAGTGGGCAAAATGCAGCACCTACGCCTTGGCATTAAGTTGGTAGCTAGACTAGGCTGCAACTTTGACTGTTATAACTAGTTTCATAGCTTCTGCAATATTGTTTTTGTGTTAGTGTTCAAATCATCCTCATTCTATTTCAGGAATTCTCCACTTGAGTATACTACTTCTTTCAGCCTATCCTCAAAACTTAATGCTTCAAAAAGGCATCATCCATTATTAAAGACCCCTACCGCCTTCTTCTCGTTACTACCATCAGAGAGTAGGTATAGGAACCTGAAGATAGTTTTAGGAACAGCTTCTTCCCCTCAGCCATCAGATTTCTGAATGGTCCATGAACACTACCTCACCATTTTCGCTCGCTTTGCATTATTTATTTATTTTTATATTTCTTATTGTAAATTATAGAATTTTTAATGTATTGCACTGACTGCTGCCAAAAAACAACAAATTTCACAACTTGAGTGATATAAACTTGATTCTGAGCCTCCTCATTGAGAACCGCTTCAATGACA
The DNA here is from genome assembly GCF_963921235.1 of Mobula hypostoma. Classification (NCBI taxonomy): domain Eukaryota; kingdom Metazoa; phylum Chordata; class Chondrichthyes; order Myliobatiformes; family Myliobatidae; genus Mobula; species Mobula hypostoma. The sequence goes on from NC_086098.1 coordinate 85,634,404, forward strand.
TTCCCCATTAATGCGGTTGCACAGTCGTCACCCTGAGCCGCTAACTCTGTTTCACTGTCCTCAGGACCAGATGAGAGGAGGCAAAGTTTCTTCGTTTGGGGCTTGAAGAAGGAGAGTAAATTTGATGATGGTGTCTTTCTCTGCTCAATTGTTCCAGCAGTCTGTTTTTATTTCAATAGTGAAATGCATGATATGTGATTAAAATCAAATCAGCAAGGATTGTGTTGGTCAGCCGGCAGGTGTCACCAGGCTGCCAATATAGCATGCCCACAACTTTCTAACTGTAATCCTAACTGTGGGTCTTTGGAATGTGGAGAAACCTGGAGGAAATCCACACAGTCACAGGACAGGGAGAACATACAAACTCTTTACATACAGTGGTGGGAATGAAAACCCAGTCCATGATCACTGGCACTTCACTACCTTGTCGGCCTGTATTGAACTTTTATTTGCACTGCGTCATCTCTTTTCTCTATGAACCAGTTCTACGTTCTTGTTGGGAGTGAGTGTTTTTCTCTTTTGCAGCTTTTCTACTCTAATCTTTCAGAATTGTCACTATTTTGTTTTTGTTTTGGTTTATCACATTGCCAACTCCTTCCCCGTGCCAAATCTCCTGAGTTTGAAAAACCCCTATTGCAAAATCCAGTCTATTGCCTGTTCACTTCAGCTTCTGAACAACCCGTGAGTACTTCTCAAAATAGCTGACATACTATCATTAGAAATGGAAGTTTCCCCCACTGTCGTGTTTTTATCACCCAGGTGCTGGCATTTCTTTAAGCTGGACCTTCTTCCTTTACTGAATGAGCTGCACCTGTCACCTTCTGGGGATTGTCAGGACAGGGATAGAACTGTCCTTGCTGCAATTAAATTCTCATACACGATAAGAGTAACTTAAAGCTAGCCTGTTGTAACCTTTGAAGCTTACTATTGCTGCCTTAATCATCTCTAGTTGTGGATTTCAGCATGATGTTCCCACTAAATGTTAAGTTGATTGTAAGTGTGATTTTGTTTTTTGTTTAATCATTCAGGAACTAATTATTGCAATAAAAATGTTCTGAAACACAAGATTCTGTAGATGCTGGAAATCCAAAGCATCACCTACAAAATGCTCGAGGAACTCGGCAGTAAATTTTCTTAGCTGGTTCAGCAGTGGGGGTGTTCAGTGGTGCATAGATTATTGAAATATTAACATTTGGAAATGCAGATTAAACAACGTTTATATAGTGAGCTCTTGTAAGATTTTGGATTTTTGATCAACAATTTTCAAAGCCAAAAGTTGTAAGGTAATGGGAAAAGACTGCTAATTATCTCTGGCTACGAGCTTCAAAATCTTTGAGTTCAAGAGCTCTATAAAACCTTTGTTAGACTACACTTGGAATATTATGCTGGTGGAACGCAGCAGGCCAGGCAGCATCTATAGGAAGAAGTACAGTCGACGTTTCGGGCCGAGACCCTTCGTCAGGACTAACTGAAAGAAGAGATAGTAAGAGATTTGAGAGGGGGAGGGGGAGATCCGAAATGATGGGAGAAGACGGGGGGGCGGGGAGGGATGAAGCTAAGAGCTGGAAAGTTTATTGGCAAAAGGGATAAGGTCTTGTATTCTGTCTGGGTAGCCTCCAACCTGATGGCATGAACATTGATTTCTCAAACTTATGTTAATGCCCCCCTCCCCTTCCTACCCCATCCCTTATTTATTTATTCCCCCCTTTTTTTCTCTCTCTGTCCCTCTCACAATCACTCCTTGCCTGCTCTCCATCTTTCTCTGGGCTCCCCTCCCCCTTTCTTTCTCCTTAGGCCTCCCGTCCCATGATCCTCCCCCTTCTCCAGCTTTGTATCCCTTTTGCCAATCAACTTTCCAGCTCTTAGCTTCATCCTTCCCCCTCCTGTCTTTTCCTATCATTTTGGATCTTCCCCCTCCCTCTCCCACTTTCAAATCTCTTACTATCTCTTCCTTCAGTTCGTCCTGACGAAGGGTCTCGGCCTGAAACGTCGACTGTACTTCTTCCTATAGATGCTGCCTGGCCTGCTGCGTTCACCAGCATTTTGTGTGTGTGTTGCTTGAATTTCCAGCATTTGCAGATTTTCTCGTGTTTGCGACTTGGAATATTATGTTCAGTTCTGGTCACCTCATTACAGGAAAGATGTGGTTGCTTTAGAAAGGGTGCAGAGGAGGTTTACTAGGATGCTACCTGGACTGGAGAGCATGTCCTATGAGGACAGGTTGAGTGAGCTAGGGCTTTTCTCTTTGGAGCAAAGGAGGATAAGAAGTAACTTGATAGAGGTGTACAACTTAAGAGGCATGGATTGAGTAGATAGCCAGAGACTTTTTCCCAGCGTATAAATGGCTAATACAAAGCGGCATAACCATAAGGTGATTGGAGGAAAGTTTAGGTTGGGGAAGCTTTTTACAGAATGGTGGTTGTGTGGAATACTCTGCCTGGGGTGGTGGTAGTGGCAGATACATTAAGGACATTTAATAAACTCTTAGATAGGCACATGGCTGATAGAAAAATGGAGGGAAGAGTTAGATTGATCTCAGAGGAGGTTAATAGGTCAGTGCAACATTGTGAGCCGAAGGGCCTGTTCTGTGCTGTAGTTTTCTTTGTTCTAATATCACAATAGGAATAATTACCATTGGATTTGCTGGCAACACACACAAAATGCTGGAGAAACTCAGTAGGCCAGGCAGTAACTAGACTCTTCAGCAAGACTGATTTGCTGCTGAATTTAGCTTTTTATGATCAGCACCTTTCTAATGTGTGTCACTGGTAAAGCCAGGTAGTTACTTCCAGTTCCTTCATCCTAACAAAGGGATCAGAATCAGATTTATTATTCTTGGCGTGTGTCGTGTAATTTTCTAATCCAGCAGCAGCAGTTCAATGCTATACATGATAATATAGAAAGATATGTGTATGTTAAACAGTTAGATTAAAAATAGTGCAAAACTGAAATAATTTTTTTTAAGAAGTGAGCTAGTGTTTATGGGTTCAATATCCATTTAGGAATCGTATGGCAGAGGGGAAGAAGCTATTCCTGAATTGCTGAGTGTGTGCCTTCAGGCTTCTGTATCTCCTACCTGACGGTAACAATGAGTAAAGGGCATGTCCTGGGTGATGGGGGTCCTTAATAATGGATGCCGCTTTTCTGAGGCACCGCTCCTTGAAGATTTCTTGGATACTACGGATGGTAGTACCCCAGATGGAGCTGACCAATGTTACAACTTTCTGTAGCTCCTTTCGGTTCTGTGCAGTAGCTCTTTCCCCCCCCCCACCCCATCCCCCCAAAACCGGATAGTGATGCAGCCTATCAGAATGCTCTCCACACTGCATCTGTAGAAGTTTTCAAATCAAATCCCTTCAAACTCCTAATAAGTAATTCAGTTACAATTGAATAAGTAATTCAATTATAGCCACTTTCTTGCTGCATTTATAGCTGCATTGATATGTTGGGACCAGGTTAGATCCTCAGAGATCTTGACACCCAGGAACTTGAAATTGCTCAGTCTGATTCCTCTGAGGATGAGTGATGAAGGGAATGCATCTGGAACAGGAAGAGCAGGGTATTTTTCTGATCCCCGTTTTGGTATTTTCTCTCTCGCTCCCTGTTACAGGCCTACGTTGTATTTGTCACCACTCTCGGAGGGCAGTGGCTGGAGCGTAATTTTGCCATCTTCCTCACCCACGTACTGGAGCTTGTCTCACATCCCCGGGCAACCCAAAGCCATGTGGAAGCGGTGTATTCCCGGCGATGTGTGTCGTTCATCCTTCGGGCAACTGTGGGCAGCCTGCTGGGTGAGAAAGCACAGATTGCAGCTGCAAAGGAGATTTGCCAGGCTATTGCCAAGCAGATGAAGGCAGTGGGTAAGGAGAAGACTTGTTATCGGATGTTAGCTTTAACAATCACCTTTATCTAATGATCACCATCTACTCATGCAATCCACACACAGAACAACTATTTGGTACATCATGTCGATGCCTGCCCTTTGGAAGAGTTTTCCAAATTGTTCCACACCTCTGCTATATTGCTTGACTATCTCCTTTTGGAAGTCACTCTGCTGCTTCCATGTTTTATTTGCAGTAGGACAATGCTGACATTTTGTGGAAGTTGTGCCAAGAAAGGGGTTAAGATAATGTCCAAGCAAGAGTAGTGTACGGATAAAGTGCAGTCAGCCCAGGCAAGTCAGTTCTTTGAAGATCATAGCTTCCCTTTTGCACAACATGGGTCCAGAGCAATTTGGCATACCAAGATAAGAATGCAACAAAGGATTCTAGGGTGATGCGTACTATTGGTTAGTTACTTTACTAGTTTTGTGCACTTTATGCAGTCCTGGGCAGGTCTGTAGTCTAGTGTTGCTTTACGTAGTTCAGTGTAGTTTTTGTATTGTTTCATGTTGCACCATGGTCCTGAAAAACATCTCGTTTTTCTGTGTACTGTACCAGCAGTTATGGTTGAAATGACAATAAAAAGTGACTTGACTTGACTTTGAAGTACTATTGGCTTTTAAAATTAGTATTATGCAGTATTGGTGTGATTGGTGATTGATCATTCAAATAAGGAGTTTGCATATGCACAAAGTTACCAGTTGGTCAATATATGTATCCAACTAATCAATTTCTGTTTAAAAATGGCATTTCCTTTTTCAGACTTCAATGCAGTGTGGTGATAGGCGCCAGGCTGTTTTCCACATGCCAAACTGTGATTGAGGAACGAGTGTGAGTTTTCAGAGACCAGTTAATCAGCAATGACGATTTATTTTGAGATTTTGAAGATTTTAATATACAGGTGTCCCCCGCTTTTCAAACATTCACTTTACGAAACCTCACCGTTACGAAAGACCTACATTAGTACCCTGTTTTCGCTTTCATAAAGTGTTTTCACTGTTACAAAAAAACAGCAGCGCGCGTGAAAAAATCAGTGCACAATAAAAGGCAGCGCACGCCCCGAGCAGCCGCTCTACCCCGGATCGGAACGGCATTGCTTTAACACGAGCCTGTGAGCAGCCGTTTGCAACACGAGTTCTATGGTATTGGAAAAGCCTAAAAGAGCTCGTAAGGGTGTTACACTTAGTGTAAAACTAGACATAATTAAGTGTTTCAATCGTGGTGAATGAAGTAAGGACAAAGTGAGTTTGGTTTGTGGAAGCTGACAAACATAATGTTCAAGAGGTTTTGGCATCCCATGACCAAGAACTGACAGATGAAGAGCTGATGCAATTGGAAGAAAACAGGATAACAATCGAAACCGAATGAGTAATGATAAAGTACGACTTTAATTTTCAAAGGGTACGTTGGTTTAGGGGATATTTGCAGGATGGTTTGAGTCCTTACAAAGAACTGTGTGATAGAAAAATGCGCGAGGCTCAGCAGTCAAGCAAGCCTTCCACATCAGCCACAGCAGGTGACGAACCTCGACCTTCGACATCGAGGCGGGCAGAGATAGAAGATGACCTGCCTGCCCTAATGGAAACAGATGGTGATGAGATGACACCCCAGTGTCCCACCACCCCAGCCCCCAGGCCGCGGACAGATACCGATTCGCAGAGAATGCAACGGTAGCCGGGAGGCACACAGCACATCTTTAAGAAAAAAGCTGAAATAAACATGCTAATTCATTAGGTGCCACCGACACGTAATTGTCGGCCCAGATCAGAGATGACGCAATCGGAAATCAGCACTGATCTGGGCCGACAGTTACGTGCCGGGCGGCACCTAATTAATTACCATGTTTATTTCGGCTTTTTGCTTAAAGATGTGCTGGGTGCCTCCTGGCTACCGCTGGACTCCTGCGTACTTTGCGGTAATTTATCACTTGGCAGCCTGGAGGGTGGGGGCCACTGCACCACCCAAACTCCGACTCAGCCTAACACACCATCATCCGTGTGCTCGGCGCTGTCTTCCTGATTCCAGTAAGTGATACTACACTGTACAGACATTATTTCTACTTTATATCGGCTGTGTATTCTTACGTGTTATTTGGTATGATTTGGCAGCTTCATAGCTTAAAGGTTACTGGACAGCGCTTGCACCGTGTTCTTGCCAACAGCGCTTGCGTGAGATTTTCTGCCGACGGCGCTTGGGTGAGATTTTCGCTACAGAGAACAGTTCAGTAATGATTGTGGAAAAGTATTTCTACTTTATATGGGCTGTGTATTTATCATATCATTCCTGCTTTTACTATATGTTACTGTTATTTTAGGTTTTATGTGTTATTTGGCATGATTTGGTAGGTTATTTTTGGGTCTGCGAACGCTCACAAAATTTTCCCATATAAGTGGTAATTGCTTCTTCGCTTTAAGACATTTCGGCTTACGAACCGTTTCATAGGAACGCTCTACCTTCGGATGGGGGGGGGGAACCTGCACTTCAGAAAATTTTTAATGGAGTTCATGACTCTTTGAATCCTTGGAGTTGGCGTCTATGCTGGAATTGAGCCAGCGTTATTTCCTACCTTGAGCACCGTTTGCAAGTTCATAGACAGTGAACTTGTATATAGTGGTAGCCTATTACTAAATATTTGTCTTTACTTTGGCAGTTTTCATGCACAGTGAGTGAATTTCTTCATAATTATGATCGATCTTCACCCCATTGGCTATCAAAACTAAAGTTAAAAATATTGAAAGGGAAGTTATTTGGAAGTTATTCCAGTTATTTGGGCCATCATTTAATCGGGACAGCCATTTATTTGAGACAACTCTTAAAGAACAAAAACTAAATTAAGAAATTAATTTGGGACACTGTGGCCCTTACCTGGAACAGGAGACTGTTACTGAACAGTTTCTAACTAGCGCCAGTCACTTGCACTTGCATGGCTATAAGACACAACACTGTGCTTAGAATGATCAGTTTTTAAATAGAGTCAGTTGTATGTGTTTGTGTTCAAAAAGCAGAGATTTTGTCATAGATAGTTGGAGAGAAATAGCAGTAAGACAATTCGGAATTGTTTTGCTCACTGTCGTTCCAACCATTCGGGCTTGGAGATGCCAGAAACGACAAGGAGTGAAGATGAAAGGATTTCTCTACTCCAACAAGTTACGAATTATGTAGAATTTGAAGATATTGACAATGTTACAATGAAACTGAAGATTTGGAGGATGCAGTTATCAAAGGCATTGTATGAAAGCAGTCCATTATCTGCACTAAGTGTCTGCGCTGATTTTGATCATTTACAGTCAAAAGAACATGACGTGGATGAATTCTTCCGATTATTATTAAGAATTAATACTCAGTTTTATAATATTGTAGAGATGGCGCTGCTGTTCTAATTTGTTCTGTATTTCATTTAAATACTTAGATTGTTACTCAGATAAATGGTAGTTTGTCTTTTTTAACCTTCTAACTATTTCCATGAAACCACGGCTAGTTGGGGCAGCTGCTTAATTGGGCCAAAATGTGCTGGTCCCAATGTGTCCCAGTTAACTGGAATCCACTGTATTGCAGAAAACACAAAATGCTTAAATTACTCAGCAAAGCAGGCAAAATAAATAGAAAGTTTAAAAAAAAAACAGAGAGGAACTCGGCAGGTCAAGCAGCATGTGTGCAGGCGACAAGATGGTCAGGACTGAGGGGGTAGTTGGCCAACGTAAGGAGAGCGAGGAAAGGCTGAGATGGGCTGCAACGGTAGATATTTGGTGGAACCAAGTGAGGGATGAAGGGCAGGTGGAATTGGGTGTGGAAGGGGAGAGTTTAGAGACAGATGTTGATGTAGAAATGGATAAAAATATATTAGGCAGTGAACAACATTTAAGAACAACACCTAAAATTCCACTTGGAGAGCCTACTACCCATTCGTATGAATACAGGACTTTCCTATTTCAGTTCCACCCACCCTGTCTGGTCCCATCTGCCCATCACCCATATGCACGTCCACTTGGATTTCTCCCTTGGCCTAGCCTTCTGATTTCCTCCCTCCATCTGCCCCTCATATGATCACACCTATCACCTTACAGCCTCTGTCTCTACCTGCCCACTTGGCTCCACTTGCCCATCATCCCCCACCTCACCTGGCTTCATCTGTCACCCAGGAGCCCCTATTGAACCCCTCCCTCTCACCTCTTCATCCTGGCCATCATTCTTCTACTGTCTCAGTCCTGATGCAGGGGCTTGACCTAAATGTCAACTATTCCTTACCTCCATAGATGCTGAGCTCCTCCAGTGATTTGCTTTTTTGCCTCAGGTTCCAGCACCTGGAGTCTCTTGTATCTCTGTGAAGAAAAAGGTTGCTAATGTTTCAAAACCCTTGCATTGGAAAAATATTAGAAATGAGCCTAATTTTAATTTGCAGGAGGTGGGGGGGGGGGTGGTGAGAAGAGACAGAAAAAACAACAGGGCAAGTCTGTGATAGGACAGAGAAATGAGAGATTAGATGATGCAAGGGGTGCTGCCTAGAAAGAAGCGTGAATAGAATGAAATCTGAGATGTCAGAAGAAGGGAGAAGAACAAAATGTATGATGCAAGACTGGAATGGTTAATGATCTAAGGTTGTTTAATGAGGTGTGGAGTCCAGAAGGCTGCTGTGTGCCTAGTCAGAAGATGAGTTAGGAGCCTAAATTGAGCTTTGTTGAAACCATCCGAGAAGTCAAAGAGTGGTGAAAGGAGGAGTAGGATGGAAAATTAAACTGGCAAGAAAGTAGAAGATCATAAAAAACAGCCAGGATTGAATAAATACAAGAGATTCTGCAGATGCTGGAAATCCAGAGTAGCACATACAAAATGCTGGAGGAACTCAGCAAGTCAGACAGCATCTATGGTGAGGAATGAACAGTCAGTGTTTTGGACCAAGACCCCTCTCAAGACACTTCAAAATAGAAGATCGGGTCACCCTTGCAAGTGGAGCGTCAGTGTCCAGTAAAACAGGCACCCAGTTCGTGTTCGATTTTCCAAATGTGGACAAGACCACATCGTGAACTTCAAATGCATTATACTGAAATGGAAGGGGTACAAGTAAATCACTGCTACACCTGGGAAAATGTGTTTGATTTCCTGGCAGGGTCATCAGTCATTAGTGCCAATGATTATCCTCCAAACCTTTCCATTTCACTCTTTATATCACCCTTCCAAAATACCGAAATGTTCCCAGCTTGTTTTTCCCTAACTTTCTCTTCGATGCATTTCTGCTGTTTGCCTGGCCTTCCCTTTTGTCTACCCATTTATGGTTTCTGTTTCCTGCTATATCTTCACTTTTTCACACACTACTCTTACTGGCTCCATGAGTTTGCATTCCTCTCTGTCTGTCCATATCCCTCGTCTCCTGTGCATTTCATTTCTTTGTTTGCCTCAGTGCCCCCAGCAGTGTAACCTGGCCCCCAACAGATGCTTTCATATTCTCACTCATGCTGTCATTGTTTCCAGAGATATTTATGTGTTTTACCTTCCAGGTATTTACATATCTCTTTCTGTTTTCTCCTGATTAATATTTCGGCCCTTTAAAAAAAATATTAAGGGTGGGTTTGGGGGGAAGGAATGCGGATTGGCAGTGATGATCAGGTGATAAGATTCTGGGAGCAGGTGCGTCTCCAAGTGTAGTTGTGTGAGATGACCCAAGAAACAACAAGTCCTGGCAGTTACTTCCCTGGCCCCCTGGGCTCAATGTGCAATGTGTGAGGTTAGCGATGTGGAAGTAAGGCAGGTAAATAGAGTTAAACTGCAGGTCGTGGCAGGCTGGAAGGAGCCAAATTCCAATTTTAATATTCCAAGTAAGACAGTATCTGTATGTAATGATCCAAGTACTGCATTATTTGGCAGCACGCTACAGGATGTATATTGACTCTTTAGACAAGGTACGGCACTGATTTGCACAAGAGTAGTCTGGTAAAAGATGAATCGATTTTCAGTACCATGTTACTACAAATATGGGGTAGGTTTTATTCAAGATCTGAAAGGGTGAGTAAGGTTGACAGCGGACAGTTGTTTCCAGCTGTTGATGAAAAACATGGGGCCATGGGGTACACAATTAAATGTTAGAGATTTTAGAGTAAGGCAGGAATGCTTTCACACAGAATAAAATGGACTTCCAGAGAGAATAGTTGAGCCAGAAGCTATGGCCTGCTTTATTGCAATATAATTCCATGTTTATTTCTATGGAGGGAAAACATTGCGTAAGCTGACAGTGCTGAATAGACTATTACTTGTGGCAGAACAGACCTGTGGGGCAGTTTGCTTCACTTCAGAAACCCCTGTTTGAATTGGGTGATTCGTTAAACTTCCCAAGGTGCAATAGTCCAGTGGTTCTGTTACAGGACCAGTAATTGGTTTGTTATAAAACTGCATGTGGTCCAATAACAACCTGTTGCCTAGGAAATATACGGATAATCTGGACCTCTTTGTATTACATCAGTGTAGCTGACTTTTCTCAGTTGTTTCAAATGTCAAGTGCCTCTACTGTTCATGGTTCTCATTTTTTACTGCAAATAAAACCCACTTACTGATAGAGCCGTGGTTTAGATTAATTGCATAACTTGTCAACCTGTATTTTTGTTTTGTTGTGGGGAGCACAGATATTCGGAATGTGTATCAATGGTAATTATCCTGAGTCAGTGCTTTGTTTCTGTCGTGACAGAATCTGTGATGAATGACGCCAATAACGACAAGTCAGGGGCCGCTGACGTTTCTGCGAGCCAGCATGTGATGGTGTGTGCCCTGCAGGAACTTGGCAGCCTAGTCCAGAGCCTGAGTGCCACTGCCGCTCCTCTTATCCAGGAACCCTCCATTGGTAAGTGGTCGGGTGGATAACAGGCAGGGCCCTCGATTTGGAAGGAGGTTTGTATTGCTGTATAGTGCGCCTTTAGCATGATAAAATCTGCACCCAAACTTCACAGTCTCAGTAAGTCCCAAACTGCTTCACAGTTAATGAATTGCTTTTGAAATATAGTTTTGCCAAGTTAGGACACTTGTGTAAGATGGACAGGGAAAGTGGTCTGGCCTTTGCAGGTCAGCAGCATATCTGAGGCATATCTTTGGACAGACACTGGGATTTATGGATTTATCTTCAGTAAGGTGACGAGGGAGTGGTATAGTAATGGGGATGTGCAAAGGGAAATCAACTCAAGCAGACTGCTGGAGGGGGAATGTTTAAGGCTGCCCATTGAACCAGACTTAAGATAAGATTATAAGATAAGGCCATAAGATATAGGAGCAGAATTAGGCTATTTGTCTGCCTCGCCATTTCATCATGACTGATCCAATTTTCTCCTCAGCCCCAATCTCCTGCCTTCTACCTGTATCCCTTCGTGTGCTGACTAAACAAGAATCTATCAACCTCTGCCTTAATTATGCATAAAGGCGGCCTCCACAGCTGCCTGTAGCAAAGAATTCCACAGATTTGCCACTCCGGCTAAAGAAATTCTTCCTCATCTCTGTTCTAAAAGGATGTCCCATAGACTCTGTTATCATAGGAAACATCCTCTCCACGTCCACTCTATCAAGGCCTTTTACCATTCAATAGGTTTCAATGAGGTCACCCAATGAGCTTCTGCATTCAAGTGAATACAGGCCCAGAGCCATCAAACGCTCTTCATATGACAATCCTGGCATCAATTTCATGAGCCTCCTTTGAACCCTCTCCAGTTTCAGCACATCCTTTCTAAGATACGGGGCCCAGAACTGCTCATGATACTCGAAGTGAGGCTTCACCAGTGCTTTATAAAGTCTCAACTTTACATCCTTGCTTTTATATTTTAGCCCTCTTGAAATAAATGCTAACATTGCATTTGCCTTCCTTACCACAGACTCAGCCTGCAAATCCTTGCCTAAGGACCCCCAAGTCCCTTTGCACCTCAGTTTTTTTGTATTTTCTCTCCATTTAGAAAATAGTCAACCCTTTCATTTCTTCTAGGTTTATTTGTCCCATGTATCTCGATATATACAGTGAAATGTGTTGTTTTGCATCAACAACATGGTCTTGGGATGTGCTGGGGGCGGCCTGCAAGTGTTACCGTGCTTCTGTCGTCACGTAGCATGCCCATTATGGGGTGAAGACACAAACTCATTACAGCAGTGGGAATTGAACTCTGTTTGCTGGTGCAGTAAAGCACTGCAATCATCTCTGTAGTGGAATGTTGATGGGATTTAAGTTTTAAAATGCCATGAGGGAAAAGAAAGGCAGGAGTTCAAGAGCTTAAAGCTTTAACAGGGGAAATTTTGGATTTTTCCACTTGAGTGTTTAAAAATAAGCTTATGACTTATCTGTTGATGTGATTGGTTTAATTGTCATCTCCATCTTTGGTAATGCAGTAAAAATGTTTTGTATCACCAATGTGAGTGAGACTGTGAGCAGGAGAGGTTTGTTTCAAGTTGATAGCAAACAAATTGATGATGTTGCAATAAAGGATCTAGTATTTAGAACCTGTCCAGAGAATTTTTATTGAGTTATTAAATGGAAACTTTTTTTTTGAAAGGGCTTCTGGAGACGGTGACCTCTGTACTGCTGCATCCCAGTACGGCAGCCAGGCTGGGTGCAGCCTGGTGCCTGCGCTGTGTTGCTGTTGCGTTGCCCTACCAGCTGACCCCGCTGTTGGATAGGTGTGCAGAATGCATCAACAATCTGAAGACGTCACCAGAAGCTGTCACCGGATACAGCTTTGCGATGGCAGCATTGCTGGGTAGTGTGCACCAGTGTCCCCTTGGAATTCCGCATGCCAAAGGAAAGGTAAAGGTCCTTTCTTCAGCCTTGGAATATCCCAGAGTATTTTTTATTATAGTCAACGTTATAATGTCAGAAACATGACGCCGCTAAAAGCACACACACAAAATGCTAGAGGAATTCAGCAGGTCGCACAGTATCTATGGAGAGGGATCACATTCGAGAAAGGGATCTCGGCCTGAAACATCGATTGTTCATTCCCCTCCATAGATGCTGCCTGACTTGCTCCAGAACTTTGTGTGTTGCTCGGATTTTCAGTACTGTATCTGCCAAATTTCTTGTGTTTGATTTGCTGCTGAATCCACTACAAGGTCTGTAACAAGAGCACGACAATTGCCAGTTTCTGTTGATGATGATGTTGGTTGAGGAATAAGTTAATAAGTTCCTTGGTTTCCCAGCCAAAATAATACCTGCTCTAATACCGTGTGATCTTTCACATCCCCCGAGGGGCTGGGTGGGGTTTCTATTTTGTGCCTTTTCTGAGAATTCACTGCAAGTTAAACTTAATGGGCCAAATGGTCTAATTATGTTCTATGTCTGAGGGTGCTCATTTGACTGTATAAAAGGGTGATCAGCATTGGTTCTTGCACTCTCAGAGATGTCCTGACTGGGTTGTGAAACCATTATATGACTTTTGGAGACAGCTAGCTTGGTGAAGACTATAATAGAAGATTGCAGTAGGCACACACTAACAACACAGTGCAGGTCCTTTGGCCCATAATGTTGTGCTGATCTTTTCACCTACTTCAAGATCAATCTAATGCTTTGCTCTTGCACTGCTCTCCATTTTTCTTTTGTCCATGTGCCTAACTAAGAATCCCCAATATATCTGCCTGTACCACCACCCCTGGCAGCATAACCCCGGCACTTTTTCCAGTGAAGTGATACTGCTTTTTCAAATGTCATCCTGTGAGAGGGTCCCATTTAAAAGTTTATTTTGAAAGAACTATTACCATTTTAAAGCACTCCAAATTAATGTTTACAACTGCATGTATGGCTAATGTTTATATTAAATGGAATCAGGTGTTGTAACACCCACAGCAATTTGAAGTGGTGATGGTAGCTACTCTGTGTACAGGCTGTTTCTGGTCATGTGTATCAGCTCCTGAGAGCACTCACCACATCCAGGCTGCTCTGACTCCTTTTCAGTCTTAATCTGTTTTTACTCTGCCAACGTGTCATTTCGTTCTTTGAATTTTATGTGCAATGGGATTTCAAGGGGCTGCTTTAAGTGCTACTCCTTTCTGTTAAGACTGAGGTCTGCAGCTTGAAGGAGATTAGTTAAAGAAACGAGAATTAATCCTAATTTTGGTTGTATTTTTGAGGAATTAGAGTGACTTGCAAAGGCCTGGATAAATCAGCCTGTCATCTTTTGGCCCTCCTCAATCCTCCAGTCACCTCTGGTCCCTCTCTAGCCACTCTCTCTCTTCACTTTATACTGCCCATCTCCACTCTTCACTCTTAGCCCTGATGCTGGGTTCGACCCAAAACACTGTCCATTCCTTTTCCTCCTACAAATACAATCCTCTGATTTCCCCCAGCAGATCTTAGAGCATCCTGCTTTCTGCCACAGTTCTCACAACACGGAATTAATCTTAGCTTCATTAAAGTTAGTGTTTTTGTATTGATTCTTATTTAAAGCACAAATTAGTAATGAGGGAGTATTGAAGTTAATAGTTTTAGTTTTATTTCAGTTTGCCCATTAATCTCATCAAGTTCTTAGCCTGAGAATGCCATTAGACATGGGAGCAGCATTAGGCTGTTCGAACCATCAAGTCTTTCCCTCCATTTCATCATGGCTGATCTATTTCCCTCCCAATCCCATTCTTCTGCCTTCTCCCTGTAACCTTTCATGTCCTGACTAATCAAGAACCTATCAACCTCCACCTTAAATACATCCAGTGACTTGGCCTCCACAGCTGCCTGTGGTAACAAATCCGACAGATTCACCAATCTCTGGCTAAAGAAGTTCCCCTTTAATTCTATTTTAAATGGACAGCCCCCTATTCTGAGGCTGTGCCCTCTGGTCATGTACTCCGATGCTCCCTCTAATTTGTAATGTTCAGGGTGTGCAAAAATCTTGTGTTGTGCAATTTTTTTGCCCCTTACCAACAACATGTGCATACTGAATTTTATATATGGAGGTATTTATTTTAACAACTAGAAAAATACTGCCAATAAGAACTTCGATCTCCTCTGGGTTTGATCGTTTTCACTCTCACTCATCTGAACTCTCTCAAAACACATGTAGCAGGTATTGAAGGATTTTCTCGCCGGAGGTTTTGCACACTGTCCATATGTGATTTGTTTGCTAAACGAAGCTTTAAAAAGTCAGGTTTCCAAATATCAGCCCATTTCTTCACATTTGTAAATTCTGCAGCAACTTTTGCATTACAACAATACACGCAGGTAACAGCAGTTTCTGTACTGTGCATAAACACTTCATGTAGCTGCACGTTCCTGAGCTCATGAGCTTTTGGTGTAGCAGTTTCTGCTGCTCTATTGAGCCATTCCACTTTGAATGAACTAGCAGTTCTTCTGCGCTTCCCACCCTTTCCAGCTTTGGAATTCAACACAGGGAGTCAATAATTTTTTTCAATAAATGCAATATAAATAAGCCAGTTCTAAGATCTCCAGATAAATCATCACACACTCCATGGTGTCAACACCGTCCACATCTGAAACCGGAAAAGGAAATGTGATTGTGTATAATTGTGAAATATACTTAACATGCCAACGAGGTAGATGGTGACAACCCTTTGTGTGCAGTTTAAATTCCTTTGTCTGCTAGTAGCAAAACATCTGTCTGCGCGCACACCATAGAGGGAACATTGGTAGACCCCCCCCCCACCCCCACCATAGGAAATATCCTCTCCACATCCACTCTATCTAGGCCTTTCAGTATTTGATAAGTTTCAATGAGATGCCTCATTCTTCTAAATTCCAGTATGTAAAGGCTCAGAGCCATCAATCACTTCTCATACAATGAGCTTTTCATTCCCAGAATCATTCTCGTGAACCTCCTCTGAACCCTCTCCATAGTCAGCACATCCTTTCTTAAATAAGGGGCCCAAAACTGCTCTCAATACTGCAAGTGCCTCACCAGTGTCTTATAAAGCCTCAACATTACACCCTTGCTTTAATATTTTAGTTCTCTCAAAATGAATGCCGTTTGAACAATGGAGCCCGTGTGTTTACAATTACAATTAGTCGCATTCCCCGTGCTCCTTGCCCACAGTCTGGAATTTATTTTTTCAAATATTCTTATTGTATTTGCTTCCATAATGAAGTATTCCAGATGAAAGCAGCTCATTGCTTTAAAGTATTCCATCTCCTCTCTGCCTGTATTGTCAAACACCTTAATTCAGCCCCTCCGGTTAGCGACTAACCATCCAGTTGCTTGAAACGGTTTCTCCAATCCTCGGGATGGTTCTCCCTCTTAAAATTGGTCATTTCAGTGCCAGCCTCTGTAAACCTTGTGCAACAGGCAATTACTAAAAATAAATTCATTTCTTTTATAGTCCTGATGACGGGTATCAGCGCAACGCAGCGACTGTCTATTTCTCTGCATAGATGCAGCCTGACCAGCTGAATTATATATCACATATTATATAATATATGTAAATTAATATATAATAATATGTATAATGTGTGTGTGTATGTGTATAGAACCATAGAACATTACAGCACAGAAACAGGCCTTTATGATATCGGACAGTTGGAAAATCACGTTGGAGTGATAGTAATGGGGAATGAAGAAATGGTGGATGAACTTTAAGTATTTTGTGCCCATCTTCACTGTGGAAGCCACTAGTAGTCTGCCAGAAACTCAAGTGTCAGGGGGCACAAGTGAGTACAGTTGCTATTACTAAGGAGAAGATGCTTGAGAAGCTGAAAAGTCTGAAAGTAGATAAGACACCTGCACCAAATAGACACACCAGAGTTCAGAAAGAGGTGGCTGAAGAGATTGCAAAGGCATTCGTAATGATCTTTCAAGAATTACTAGATTCTGGAATGGTTCTGGAGGACTGGAAAATTGCAAACGTCACTCCATTCCTTTAAGAAGGAGGGGGAGGCAGAAAAAAGGAAATTATTGGCCAGTTAGCTTCACTTTAGTGGTTCGGAATGTGTTGAAGTCCATTATTAAGATGTTTCAGGGTACTTGAAGGCATATATTAAAATAGGCTAAAGTCAGCATGGTTTCCTTAAGGGGAACTCTTGCCTGAGAAATCTGTTGGTATTTTTTTTGAGAAAATAACAAGCAAGATGTGCAAAGGAGAGTCAGTAAATGTTGTTTACTTGGATTTTAAGAAGGCCGTGACAATGTGATGCACATAAGGTTGCTTAACAAGATAAGAGCCGGTGGTATTACAGGAAAGACAATAGAATGGATTGAAGATTACATGACTGGCAGGAAGCAAAGAGTTAGAATAAAGGGGGCCTATTCTGGTTGGCTGCGAGTGACCAGTGGTATTCTGCAGGGGTCAGTGTTGGGAATGCTTTTTTTCACATTATATATCAATGATTTGGATGACATAATTGATGGCTTTGTGGCCAAGTTTATGGACAATACAAAGATATATGGGGGGAGGGGTGGCTGGTTATGTTGAGGAAGCAGGGAGTCTGCAGAAGGACTTAGACAGATTGAGAGTACGGGCAAATAGGTGGCGGATGGAATATAGTGTGGGGAAATGTATGGTCGTACACTTTGGTAGAAGAAATAAAGGCGTAGATTATTTACTAAAAGGGAAGAAAATTCAAAAATCAGAGATGCAAATGGGCTTGGGGTCTTTGCGCAGGATTCCTTAAAGGTTAATTTGCAAGTTGAGTCAGTGGTAAGGAAGGCAAGTGCAATGTTAGCATTCATTTCAGGAGTACTAGAATATAAAAGGAAGGATATAATGCTGAAGCTTAATAAGGCATTGATCAACCCATACCTGGAGTATTGTGAGCAGTTTTGGGCCCCTTATTTAAGAAAAAAGCTGTGCCAACATTGAAGACAGTCCAGAAGAAGTTCACAAGAATGATTCAAGGATTGAAAGGGTTAATGTATGAGAAACGTTTGGCTCTGGGCCTGTACTTGCTGAAGTTTGGAAGAAAGGGGGAATTTCATTTAAACCTATTGAATATTGAAAGGCCCAGATAGAGTGGATGTGGAGAGGATGTTTCCTCTGGTGGATAAGTCTAGGACCAGAAGCCACAGCCATCCATTTGGAACAGAGATTAGGTGGAATTTCTTTAGCCAGAAGGTGGTGAACCTGTGGAATGCATTGTCACAGATGACTGTGGAGGCCATTAGATATATTTAAAGCGGTGGTTGATAGGTTCGTGATTAGTCAATGTGTCAAAAGTTACAGGGAGAAGGCAGGAGAATGAGTCTGAGAGGGCTAACAAATCAGCCATGATGGAATGGCCTAATTCTGCTTCTATGTCTTATGATCTAACTGAGCTGGTCAGGCAGCATCTAAGAAAAGGAATAAAGAGTCGACATTTTGAGACCCTTCATCAGGGAATTGTAGACAGGGTTCATGGAGGGATAAGGGGTTGCTGGTTTGTGTGATGGACTGGGCTGCTGCCTCCCTCAGTGCAAACCCCCACCCCACCATTACCATGGCTGACAAGCTCCTGGAGCTCCCTCAACAGGGATAGATGACAGGGTACGGGGTCAGTGGTGTCATTTGATACCAAGGCCCCAGCACCCCATACGCATATCCTATATCTGTCTTTCGGTCTTGTATAACATTCTGGAGAAACTCAGCAGATCACGCAGCATCTATGGAGAGGAATAAAGAGTCAACATTTCAGGCCAAGGCCCTTCAGGACCTGTTTAGAAGTGAATTAAGGCTGGTCAATTGCATTTCACTAGGATTGTCCTTCATATGACAGAGAAAATCAAAGCTTTTCCTTTTTATCTTCTCTGGCATTTGGAGAGCAATCCTAGTTTAGTCTCTTCACACACCTGAGATTCTCCTCTGCAGGCTTGTATGATATCTGATGTTGCAGTTCTGTGGTGAGAGTTGTCTTGCTCCATTCTATTCCCCTGCAGATGGTAGTGAGTATTGCAGAGGACCTGTTGCGCACAGCTTCGCAGAACAGTCGCTTGTCACTGCAACGCACACAAGCTGGATGGCTTCTTCTGGGAGCATTGATGAGCCTAGGTTTGTATGTAGCATGTGTTAACCTTTGGTATTAGTACTTATCAGTTATTTTTTTCACATTATTGATCTGTCCTCTTATTGGAAAAATCTTAATGGTGAACAATGACTTTCCCAGCTTTTGTTCTTTTCTGCAAAATGTTGGCTTGAAAGTTAGCAGCTTTGGGTAAGTGCAGTGCAGTCAGGTTTAACATCGCACTGTCATGTCTCCATCCTACAGGTGTTTTCCGCTCTCCAGAGCATAGAACTTATTTATTTTATTTTTACTTAGGGATACAGCATGGTAAAAGGCCCTTCTGGTCCAATGAACCCACGCTGCCCAATTACACTCATGGGACCAATTAACCTACCAACCCCGGATGTCTTTGGGATGTGTGAAGAAACCAGAACATCTGGAGGAAACCCACATAGCCAAAGGGAGAACTTCTTGGAAACGGGTGGAATTGAATGTTGTTTGGCTGGCATTGTAATAGCATTTCACTAACCACTACACTATCATACTGTCCAATCATCCCTGTGCCAGCCTCAGATGAGCACTGTGCAAGGATCAGAATCAACTTTATTTGCAATATGCATTTATATGTATTAGGAATTTGCTGTGGTGTGTTGGCACAACATGCAACAAAAAACAACAACATTCAATAATTATAAGAATAAAGTATATAAAAATAAAGTTTGAAGTACAATTATGGACTGTCAACCTACTGGAAATGAGTTGAGACTGGTCAATTTCATTTTACAAAACTACCTTGGCATCCAGCATTCTGGGTCAATAGATAAAATGTTTCATCGGCTACATCACTCATTGCTCCTTACCCACCCCGCCGCCCCCCAGCCCACAAGGGAAGTGTTTAATTCCTCATAACTGTGGAAAAGGTTTGTTATCCTAAGTGCAGGTGCATTCACAATGCAGGGTTTGCGGCATAAATATCTTCTCAGGGGAAAGTAGAGCTTGTGAAGCACCGGGGAGCGCTGCCACAAACAAACGGTATCCATCAGCAAGGACCCCCACCATCCAGGCCATGCTGTCTTCTTACTACCACCATTGGGCAGGAAATACAGAAGCCTTTTGCTCCTACACCACTAGATTTAGGAACATTTATTGCCCTTAAGCCATCAGGCTCCTGAACCAGTGTGAATAACCTTAATGCTGAACTGATTCCACAACCTATGGACTTGTTATTAAGGATTCTCCAACTCTTGTTCTCAGTATTATTTATTTGTTATATTTGCACAGTTTGGTTTCTTTTGTACGTTGTTTGTCAGCCTTTGTGTGCAGATTTTCATTGATTCTATTGTATTTCTTTGTTCTACTGTGAATGCCTGCAAGAAAATAAATCTCAAAGTGGTATGTGGTGACCTAAATACTTCGATAATAAATTTACTGTGAACATTGATTTGCTCTTCCAGTAGCCTAGACTGACCTGCTCAAGAACTTGGCTTGATTACTACACTGAATGTCAGGGACTTAACCGGGCCTCAAATCCTATTTGAAAATCGATAGGATATGATCTAAGATTGTATTTGAAGGTCTTCAGTGATGAATAGATAATATTGATTCATAGTAATTCAGAAGTCTAAGAACTTTTAATCCGTGAATTTTGCAGAAAAGGTTTAATGGCAACTTAACTCTCTGAATCGTTTGGGGTGTAGGCCTGAGGATGTTGAGCTAGGAACTTGAGTAGATTAATGTTCATTACTGTCTGGTTGTATGCTGCACTGTCAAGCTGAAGTGGCATTTTTAACCTTTTCTAGGTCCTTCAGTGGTTCGATATCATCTCCCCAAGATGCTGCTGCTGTGGCGCAATGTTTTTCCACGTTCCCTGAAAGAGCTCGAGGCTGAGAAGGCTCGAGGGGATTCCTTTACATGGCAAGTGACCCTGGAGGGCCGAGCTGGTGCTTTGTGTGGTAAGCTCTACCTTCAAACAAAATAGAGCTCTTCCTGAAAAGGCAAAGTTAATGTAAAACGCATGTAGCTCCCAATTAATTTTTAAGAAAATGTATTTTAGTGACAATATTATTGAGGAATTCCACTTCCTTCCCTAGATTCCTTTACTGATTGAATTATTTAGTAACTTCCATGTCTCTTAAAAGGTAGTTTAAATAAAGCACTTTACAATGAGTGAAGTACTTTATTCGATTCATGTACCCTTGGAAATGTGCCATTCTGGATAACATAACAGCAGTAATGAAGTGAATGATCTTTTTTTTAAGGTAGTGATGGATGAGGGGAAGTTAAACTTCTTTCAAGGTTATGAGTGTCCTAAACTCGGAAGGCATTGTGTAGAACCTAAAAATATTAACGCAGGCCATTCGGCCTAGCTCCTGTAAACCATAAGGTCATAAGACAAGGAGCAGAATTAGGTCACTTGGCCCATCAAGTTTGCTCCACCATTCGATCATGGCTGATTTATTATCTTTCTCAACCCCATCCTTCTGTTTTCACCCCATAACCTTCGACACCTTTACGAATCAACCATTATCAAGTGGTGGAGAAGACTTGATGGGCTGAATGACCTAATTCTGTCTTATGTGTCTTCAGCGCTGGGCAGGGAGGTGTTGAGGTGTGTGTGTAGGGTACAAAAGCAGTGAATTTGTCTTTATAAGCCTTGCTCTTTCTACGCAGCCATGAGGAGTTTTGTTGCCCACTGTCCTGAGCTTCTCACCGATGATGTGATTCGCAGAATAATGACTCCGATTGAATGTGCCATGCTGATGTTGTCTCAGTGAGTACTTCTTCGTGAATGTTTGGGATAAATCTTAGTACAACTAAACATATTTAAATTAAACTACTAATTTATATTTGTGTGATTTCCCTGATGTGGAAACATTTTAGAAGCTAATTCAGGATGTAAAGAAGCAGATCTGACAAATGAGATGGATTTGAAGGTAAACATGAAATATTGCAGATGCTGGAAGTCCAGAATAACACACACAAAATACTGGAGGATCTTGTCTATAGGGAAGAACAAAGAATCAACGTTTTTCAAGTCAGGTTGCAATGAAGGGTGTCGACTCAAAATATTGACTGTTTATTCCTCTCCATAGATGCTGCCTGATCTGCTGAGTTCACGCAGCATTTTGTGTAGGTTTGAAGGTGTAGTGAAGGAATTCCACTGCCTACAGCAAATTTTACCACGTGGTATTGAGACAGACTTAGTTAATCCATCAATGAAGATATCCAATACTAATCAAATGATCGAATTCAATGATAATTGGAGAAGCTTAACCTGACCCAACGTTATTAATTATGAGAATGCTATCCTGAATAGGATGAGGCAGATATTTGATTGCAAATGGTTCTAGACTTCATAATCCTATAATCAAAGGATAATATTCAAAGGTGACTTGGATTAATGCACAATCAGTATGTTTTTTCCAAGGGGTAAGAAATCTTTTAGTTAAACAAAATAATTATGATCAACAAAGAAGAAGGAAGAGGTAAAATATTAAAATTAAAGCTCAAAGTAAATTTATTAAAGTACATATATATCACCATATATTATCTTGCAGGCATTGACAGGAAAATAAATACAATAAAATTTATGGAAAAATAACTACACAGGAAGACTGACAAACAACAAATCTGCAAAAGATAAACTGTGCAAATAATAAATAATACTGAGAATACAAGTTGTAGAAAGTGAGTCTGTAGGCTGTAGAATGAGTTTAGAGTTGTGATGAGTGAAGTTATCCACGCTGGCTCATGAGCTTGATGGTTGGAGGGTAAAGGAATGAATATATGGAAGTACAAAGAATATTGTGGGATCAAAGGCTGATAGAGACAGCATACAAAGGCTAAAATGTAAGATTTTGCAAACAGAGATTATTGAAAGATATTTGTAAGAGACAGCAAGATTAATACTTCAAGATCTTACCAGAAAAGAAATGGCGGGCCACAGCTCAGCCACTGTATTACTGACATTCCTTCCATCACAAGGTCTGAGACTACCACTGAAGGAAATGGATTTGACAATAAGGATGTAAAGTTTCTGAAGTCAACTTGCAATCTACTCATTGAATTCTGAGTTAATTTCTGGCCCAGCCCAAGGTAAAGCTGAAGGTCAATATATGAACGTGATTGGATTTATAGTCATTCATGGGATTTAAAAAAATATGTGGGATCGTGTAGGGCTCAGTGGAACCAAATCCCTTTGTTTAACCACAAGCTCTTTCTTCCCCAGCATCCCATCAGTCATAAAGGCTTATGGAGCTCAGCTAAAGGCAAGTGCAGCAATGGTGCATTTACGACTCTATGATATTCTGGCTCTACTGCCTCCAAAGACCTACGAAGGTAATCATGGAGTGGTGCTCTCCTTTTCAAAGCTATTATTTTACATGTCTATATGAATATAGCTTCACATGAATTGAAATTAATTGGAGAGCCCATTGAAATGGACTATTTGATCTAACTGATAAATGCAGGGGTTTGTACTCACCTCACTTTCCCTTGACTCCTACCCTTTCAGCATACTCTTCTCACTGGATAGACGATGGTGACCAATAAGTCTCATTAGGAAAGAAAATGTTGAAAACAATCAACAGTATAGACAACATCTGTGACTACAGAAACAGAAATAACTCTTCAGACCCAATGCCAAAACTGAGAAAGATAAAAATGGTCATTTTAACTGCAGAGGAGATGGCAGGAGGGATGCATCACTTGTACTTATCTGAATTCCCCTTAAATATTTCTATGATGTCCTTCTTAACCATTCTCCTTAACTCTGAGTGCCTATGGTGCCAAGTTCTAAATATTCAGCAAGTCAGGCAACATCTCTGGAAAGAGGAACAGAGTTAAAAGATAATTTTAGATGCCTTTAAGCTGCGGAGAAGGCAGTGGGATGAATCAAAAGGATGAGGAGAATATCTGCAATAGGTCAGATTTAAAGTGGCAGGCACCTCAGAAGTTCATGGTTGCTTCTGCCAGTAGTCCACAAATCAATCACTCAACCTGCGTATGGTTTCTTGAATCTAACAAAGACAACATAATGAGCACCAACTGCAGTTCATGAGAATGAAGAAGTGACAATGAATTTCTGCTTCACTTTAGAACGGTGAAAAACTGAAAAGAGACAAGTGTTGCATCCCCATCAAGTCTGGTTGCCTGGCTAATTCTCTCACTCGAGCTGGCCGTGGCTAACTACACTATTACATGCCTTCTGTCCTTGATGCTAAATTCTTCAACTTTATTTAACTCTTAGTGCCTATGTTAGAATCCACCATTTCTGCCAGTCAACCATCAGTGATTTTTGGCTCAATGTTTCTCTCCTTTAATTCAGCCTGACCTTCAGTGCATGATCCAGAGCCTTCATATTAGCTGCACATATAATCTGCCTCTAACTGGTACAGTAACACATTTGACCTAGTTTCATTCTCTCACAGAGATTCTTTTTGTCCTAGCCATCCCTCCTGCCATCTTCTCTGCAGTTTAAAATTACCAGTTTTATCTTTCCCAGTTCTGGCAAAGGGTCTAGAACTTGACGTGTTTCTGTATTCACAGATGCTATCTATACTGTTGAGCTTTACTAAGCATTTTAGTTTCTAATGTGATTTATTGGTCACTATCATCTCTCTTAAGGTGTTTGGTTTTGAATTCCCTCACAAAAGGAAAATCTTGATTACATCTGCAGTTGTCAGATCCCTTTTTATTAATACTTTGGTGAACTTAGCCTTCTCTTTATATTTAATAAAGAATAGGGGCTGCACTTGTTTAATCCTTCTGACAGGTCAAATTCTCAATTGAGGGACCATCCAGTGAGTCCATTTTGGTGTGCTTGCTTTTGTATCCCTTTCACAACATGGAGACTAGGACTATGGACTGTATGAAACTAACTAAACCACAGAGTCGCTGCAGTACAAAAGGCTATTCAGCCCACTAAACCTATGTCAGTACCATGTAGAACTTGCTATTAGACCCTGCCACTAACCACAGCCACAACTTGCTCTTGCCCACACTGCCCCAGTATATGTGGATCCTGGATCAGCCTCTACGGCCTCTGAGAACCCAACAGTAGATAACCCTGTAGGAGAACATCATACTTGATTGGAGTGATCGTATTACTACCACATTGCAGAATGATCTGTTCAGTCCTATTACTCCATTGTTTCCCCAAGCGCCTACATATTTGTATTACCTTCAAATGTTTATCTGA
This sequence comes from Mobula hypostoma, assembly GCF_963921235.1. Taxonomy (NCBI): domain Eukaryota; kingdom Metazoa; phylum Chordata; class Chondrichthyes; order Myliobatiformes; family Myliobatidae; genus Mobula; species Mobula hypostoma. The sequence continues at coordinate 85,659,350 of NC_086098.1, forward strand.
TTTAATTTTGAAAGGTACAAATGAATTTGCATCCACAACAATGCTTGAATGTTCCATCAGTTAATCTTTCTCTAGTCAGGTTTGATAATTGATCCATTTTCTGTGCACTCTGAAAGTTAGCTAACCATATTTTTGTAAAGCTGTTCTTCCTGCAGTAGCCATTCAATGCAATGGCTTTAAATGTTAACTATAGTTTTAGTTTGATCATGCTAAGTACTTAATGATGACTGAATCAAGAGACTTTGACCTGGCTACATCCACAGCAGCACAAGTAATTATATCGAGGTACTGTAAGGCGCTATGGTAGCCTAGATAATAGCATGACACTATACAGCTCAGGGTGTCGATTCTGACATCATCTGTAAGGAGTTTGTACGTTCCTCTCTGTGAACTTGGGGGTTTCCTCCAGGTGCTCTGGTTCCTCCCGCAGTCCAAGGAGTTAGTAGGTTAATTGGTAATCATAAATTGTGTGGTGATTAGGCAGGGGTTAAATAGGTGGGTTGCTGGACAGCGCAGCTCATTGGCTGGAGGGGTCTGTTCCGTGCTGTATCACTGAATGAATAAATTAACTGGATAGATCAAAGTTCAAAGTAAATTTATTATCTAAGTATGTATATACTACCCTGAGATTTATTTTATTGCAGGCGTTCACAGTAAATACAAAGAAACACAGTATAATTAATGAAAAGCTGCACACAAGCAAAGACGGACAATGAACCAATGTGCAAAAAGTCCTACAGGCCATCGTAAAATTGCTAGTTCATTTAGACAGTTCAGAAGTGTTTCTTAAAAGGAAATTACAGGCTACAGATTGCAGAGGTAACAGTTCAGAAATATATCCAGAGGTTTTGTGAGCTGCCCTGCAAAATGTTGCCTTCTATCACCAGGCCATCATAGAAATAATCATTGTAAGATTTATTGATGGAACACACCAACATGGTGCTGGCACAACATGGTGATACTTTGCAGACAGCTAAAAAAAACTATTAACTATTCTATTAAATATACATTTTTTGGACTATGTTCACTGCAATCCGCAGCTTGTAATTTCCCTTTGGGAGATCATGCCTTTGAACAGTCTAAGACCTAGTATTTTTATGGTATCCTGAAGGATTTAGTGAACTGGACTCATGAGAATGCAGATGTGGCTGCAGCACCCATCGCTGGAGCAGACTTCAGGCTGGATTGAAGCAGCGGGGCCTTGGGCCTGAGAAATGATCCAACATTTAGCCAATTTAAGTGCAAAGTCAGATTTAAAAGATGAAGTCGTTGAGGCCAAGGGAGAAGGAGGAACCAGTCTTCAGTTTTACTCAGCTCAGCGCTGAACTGACTCTACAGCTGTGGCCTGTAGCCATCATGTTCTTGGACTGGCTGCAGCGCTGTGGACTCACTTTCGGGGACTCTGTGGCTTATGATCTCTGTGTTATTTGTTTACCTTTTTATTGTTCGCACATTTTGTTCTTTTTTTCACACATTTGATATTTGACAGTCTTTGAGTGTGGTTTTTCAGAATTCTATTGTGTTTCTTAGTTTTGTGGCTGCTTGCAAGAAGATGAATCGCAAGATTGTATATGGTATACATACTTTAATAATAAATGTACTTCGACTTTGGTATAATATGCTGTGGAGAATCATAGGTAATTTTTACCACTCAATTGTAATTCCTCTTAGGAAGCTTCAATGCTTTGCTTAGAGAACTGGTTGCAGAATTTACATTGACTGACAATTCCGCCAACACCACCACTTCACTACTGCGCTCGCTTTGTCACTACGATGACAGTGTCCTCCTTGGTTCCTGGCTTCAAGAAACTGACCATAAATCCATTGAGGATCAGGTGAGTTGTGTGGGGGTGGTGTGTCTTAGAAACTGGTTCACCAAAACATGCTCTTGCTTGCTGACAGAGCTTGTCAGAACTCCTGATAAAATTAACAAATAGCAATTGTAGAAATTTGGCTAGATAGAACATCTTTTGGGAAGGCAAACTTTCTGAAGCATCCTTATTAACTTTGGAACATCTGAAAGCAAATGTCAAAGCACCTCTTGGAAGCATAGTGACTGTTGTAAATGAATTCTTTTGATTACAGAACAAAAAAAAAATCAGCCAAGTTCTATACAGCCAAAGATCCTACAGGTAGCCATGTGCTTGGTTGTCAAATCTATATAAGTAGATTACATAGCAGCACACACAAAATGCTGGAGGAACTCAGTAGATGAGGCAGCATCTATGGAGAGGAATAAGTAGTCAATATTTTGGGCTGAGACCCTTTATCAGATTACATCCACGTGTTTAAAGGATACATGTGAGAGTGTTAACAGCTTTGTCATATTAGTACTCAATCCAGCCTTAAAAGGCGAGCCTTTGGGAGAGTATCAGCCAGAGCTTGGCTGAGTTAGCTAGAGACATTTTCCCTCCACAGCTTTTGCTCCCACTCTGGTGCTCCCCGTGTTGCCTCCTGTATTTCAATGAGACCCCATATCGATTGGGAGACCGCTTCGTAGAGCACCTTTGCTCTGTCTGCCACAAAAAGCAGGGTTTCCCGGTGGCCACCTATTTTAATGCTACTTCCCATTCCCATTCTGACATGCCATCATGTCAGTCCATGGTCTCCTTTGCTGCTGTGATGTGGCCACGCTCAGGTTGAAGGAGCAACACCTTGTATTCCATCTGGGTAGCCTCCCTCCAACTTAATGGCATGAATATCAATTTCTTGAACTTCTGGAAATTGCACCCCTCCTCCTCACCATTCCTCATTCCTGTTTCCCTCTCTCATCTTATCTCCTTTACCTGCCCATCACTTCCCCTCTGGTGCTCCTCCCCCTTCCCTTTCCTCCATGGTCTTCTGACCGCTCCTATCAGTTTCCCCCGTCTCCAGCCCTTTATCTCTTTCACCATCGACTTCCCAGTTCTTTATTTCATCTCCCCGCCCCCGCGGGTTTCACCTATCACCTTGTACTTCTTCCTCCCCTCCCCCCACCTTCTTAGTCTGACTCTTTACCCCTTCCTTTCCAGTCCTGATGAAGGCCTGAAATGTCAACTGTTTACTCTTTCCATAAATACTGCCTGGCCTGCTGAGTTCCTTTAGCATCTTGTGTGTGTTTCTTTGGATTTTCAGTATCTGCAGATTTTTCTCATGTTCGTGAGCTGAAGTTCATTCTCTGTGAGGTAGGGGTTAGTTCACCAAACATCAGTACCACCCAAATCAGCAGGTTTGATGACAGTGTTGGGCTAGGTCTTCAATGAGTGTTTAGAAGAGGAAGGATACAGTAAGTAAGCTGCGAAATTTAGATTGACAAAGTTGTAGTAATAAATCGGTCTAAAGAGGAAGGAGTCCAGGTAGATTATGCACTCTGAAGACAAGAGTTAATATTCTGGTCAAAGAAATGGGCAGCGAGATGTGATGGTAGAAAGGACTAAATATCAAGCTGGGCTCAGAGCTTATTGAGTTAGGAATGTTAGGGACTAAGCTGAGGCCTCTGTTGGGACCAGGGTGGGGAATCTTGGAAGAGTAAAGACTGAAGGAGAAATGAGAATGGAGGAAAGTAAAGTGTTACGTGTCCACAGTTTCGTTTTCCTGGGAGTCCATACTTTCGTTTACTGTGGGCATCACGTGTTCCCAGATTTGTTTTACTGAGGGTCCACAGTTTTGTTTCTGTGAGTGTTACCTTATGACGTATGCCGACGGTATAAAAGAAATGTGGGCACAGTGCTGAGAAGGAGTCGAAGGAAAGAGAGAGAGTGAAGATTGCAGACTTCAAAGTATCCGGGAACAGCTTATGATCGAGAAGGGTAAATTCTAATGCTTACCCATACCCAAAGGATTGGGTTAATCAGTGGCACTCTGTGCATTGTGGAGACGTGTCTGTCCTTTGTATGATCCATGGGTGTGGATTTCGTGACAGTCACTTTGTGAAATCGCTCTTCGTAGACTTCGGAACAGTATCCCTCGGCTGGGATCTTTGGTAACCGTTCGTTCGCTAGCCGTGGAATCTTTGGAATTTATTGTGATCGCCTCGTCGCTGCACTGTGAATCCACAGGTCTCTCCTCTCACCTATTTCGTGAATTTCTGGAACACTCTGAACTGCCACTTTAAGATTGTGCTTGAGTAAGATTTGTTGAGAACGGATTCTAAGTTTGACTGTAATGGAGCTATAGACACAAAACACAACTTTTTAAGAAATTAGTTTATTTAATTTTCTATATTTTTGAGTAGTTGTAAATAAATATAATGGTTTTAATATTAATACTCGACTCAATTTGTTATCTCCTGCTGCTGGTACGTTACGAAGTCATAACAAAAGACAGTTGCAGACCTAGAGGAGTAATAGAATTTGAGAGCTTTTGAAGTTTGCAGACTTTGATATCTAAAGGTAAGGATAAAGTCTCGAAAGTCATAAAGGAGGATTTTGGGCTGCAGATCAGGGCATAGTTGAGATTATTAGTTTGTTAATGGTGACTCGGGGAACACTGCATTATTGGGGGTGCTGTTTTTTGAATGAATCTGTCTGAGGTCCCATCTGCTCTCGAATGGATTTAAACATGTCTGGAAGAACTGACACACACAAAATGCTGCAGGAACTCAGCATCTATGGAAATGAATAAACTGTCAATGTTTTGTGTCAAGACCTTTCATCAGGACTGGAAATGAAGGGGAAAGATGCCAAAATATGAAGGTGACAGAGGGGAAGGAGTACAAGCTAAAAGGTGATAGGTGAAGCCAAGTGGGTGGAGTAGGGGTGAAGTAAGAAGCTGAGAGGTGACAGTTGGAAAAGCTGGAGAAGAAGGAATCTGACAGGAGAGGAGAGTGAACCATGGGAAAATGGGGAGGTGATAGACAGGTGAGAAGATATAAGAGGGAGGGAGAGTGGAGAAATGAAGCGGGGGGGGGAAGAGTTACTGGAAATTGGAGAAAATAAATGCTCCTGCCATCAGATTGGAGACTACTGGACAAAATATGAGGTGTTGCTGCTCCAACCCGGCTGAGAATGGCCTCATTGTGGCGGAAAAGGAGGCTATGGACTGAAATGTTGGAATGGGCATGAGGATTGGAATTGAAATGGTTGGCCACTGGGAATTCCTGCTTTTTGCAGACAGAGCGAAGGTGCTTGACAGAGGTCCCCCAATCTACATCAGGTCTTACCAGTGTAGAGGAGGCCACATTGGAAGCACTGGATACAGTTGACGACCCACAATATTTACACAAGTAACATGTTTCCTCACCTTGAAGAACTGTTTGGGGTCCTGAATGGGGGTAAATAGGTGGGTGTAGCACATCTGCTGCTCGGAGGGATAAGTGCCAGGAGGGACAAACGGAGTGATTGCTGCGAAAGTGGTAAAGGTAAAGATGTGTTTTGTGGTAGGGTCCCATTGAAGATGGCGGGAGTTGCAAAGAATAACGGGTTGAATGTGGAGGCTTATGGACTGAAAGTAGGTGAGGACAAGGAACTCTATCTCTGTTAAGGAGACAGAAAGATGGGGTGAGGATAGATGTCCAGGAAATGGAGGAGATGTGTGTGAGGACAGCATCAATGGTGGAAGAAGGGAACCCCTGTCCTTTGAAGGAGGAGGGCATCTCTGATGTCCTGGAAAGGAAAGACTCATCCTGGGAACAGATGCGATGGAGACACGGGTAAAGCCCTCCCCACCATTGAGCACATTTATGTGGAGTGCTGTCACAGAAAAGCAGCTCCCATCATCAAGGACCCTCGCCCTCCAGGCCATGCTCTCTTCTCACTGCTGCCATTAGGAGGGAGGTACCAGAGCCTCAAGACCTACACCACCAGGTTCAGGAACAATTATTACCCCATTAGGCTCTTGAACAAGAGAGGTAACTTCACTGAACTGTCCCCACAACCTGTGGACTCACTTTCAAGGACTCATCATTTCATGTTGTCAATACTTACTGCTTATTTATTATTATTGTTGTTATTAATCTTTTTGTTTGCAATAGCCATATAATACAATGGCTTTGAATTTTAACATTGCTGTTTGTCCATCCTGTTTGGTGCAGTCTTTCACTAGTTCTATTGTGTTTCTTTGTATCTACTGTGAATGCTCACAAGAAAATGAATCTAAAGGTTGGAAGTGGTGACGTATATGTACTTGGATTATAAATTTACTTTGAACGAAGGAACTGAGAAAAGGGAATGGAATTTTTATAGGAGACAGGGTGAGAAGAGGTATAGTTAAGACAGCCGTGGGAATTGGTAGGTTTATAAAAGGTATTGGTAGACAATTTGTCCCCAGAGATGGAGACAGAGAGATCGAGGAAGAGGAGAGACGTGTCAGAATTGGACCAAGTGAATTTAAGGGCAGGGTGGAAGTTGTAGGCAGTGTTAATGAAGTTGACAAGCTCAGCATGGCTGCATGAAGCAGCGCCAATGCAGTCATCATTTCTTCCCCTTCCCCCCCCCTCCCCTTCTTCACTTCCCCACTCTGGCATTCCTCTTGCCTCTTCTCACTAGCCTATCATCTCTCCCCGGTGCTTTTCCTCCGTTCTTCCATGGTTCACTCTCCTCTCCTATCAATTCTTTTATCAGCCCTTACCTTTTCTAGCTATAACCCCCCAACTTCTTACGTAATCTCTACCTCCCACCCACCTGGCTTCACCTTCTGGCATGTACTTCTTCCCCTCTCCCCACCCCCTTATTCTGGAATCTTTCCCCCTTCCTTTCCAGTTCTGATGAAGGGCCTTGGCCTGAAATAGAGGCTGTTTATTTATTTCCATTGATGCTGCCTGACCTGTTAGTTCCTCCAGCAGTTTGTGTGTTGCATTGGATTTCCAGCATCTGCAGAATCTCTTCTGTTTGGAAGAACTGAAGTGTTTCCCTCAGTATCCAAGCCTCTTCAAATGAAACAGGAAACAGGCACTTGGCCAAACTGCTTCATGTTAATCAAGACATCGTCTAAGCTAGACCCATTTGGTGGCTTGGTGTAAAGCTGGCTGGGCAGCATTTGAAGAGAAAGAAACAGATTAAATGTTTCAAGGGATGCACTTTCCTAATAGAACTTTTTCAATTGGATAGAGAATAGCTAACAGAGATCTCCTTGGATTTTCCTTCTTAGCTCCAACCAAACAGTGCATCTGGAAGTGGGGCCTTGGAGCATGACCCATCCTCAATCTACCTGCGTATCCCTGTAGGCGAAGCTGTGCCTGGTCCTCTGCCCCTTGGTGTGTCGGTCATTGATGCCTCCGTGGCTCTCTTTGGTGTGGTGTTCCCACATGTATCTTTCAAACATAGGTAAGTGCTCGATTTCATCCTTTGTGGGACTGCGTGTTTAGTATCCGTGAAGACTGGAGCACAGAGGGTTATTCTTGGATAAATTTTTCTCCGTCCATTAATTTTCCATGTTTGAGAATTGCAAACTGCAAATAAACACCAGCCTTGATTGTTTTGTATACTGATCTTCATGTAGAGAGGTTCACCAAGTATAACTGCTTTTACTGAAAAAGCTATTCCTCCCAAACACACCAACCATATTCAGCACAGGCGGCCTCCAGAATCAGACAACTAATTGTGGCAGTACCATAAGTGTCAATGAAGTAACAGGACCATAAGACATAAGCTATTTGGAGCGTTGAGACTGCTTCACCATTCCATCATTGCTGATTTATTATCCTTCTCAACCCCTACAGCTTTCTCCCCGGATCTTTTGACACCCTTACCAATTAATAACCTGTTGACCTCCACTAATGCCAACAATATTATAACAAGAACCGTGCCGATCTCTGACTATTCGTTCATGCCCCTGTAATCGACAATGTAGAAGCAGCTTTCTTTTTCTCTCATGTGTTGCCATGAAAGGCCTTTTCTTTTGCACTTTTTTTAAAATCCTAGTTATTAATGGGGATTTGATTCAAGTACCCAGACCTTGAGCTGCTTTAGTTTGGCAGTGTGCAAGGTATGGCAAATTTGCAAGTTTTGTGTCTCCATTGTACAAAATCTAATCAGTTCTCAGTCCAAGCACCTGGAGAGTTCTTTGGAGCGTAGAAGGTTGAGAGGGGACTTGATAGAGGTGTTTAAAATTATGAAGGGGATGGATAGAGTTGACATGGATAGGCTTTTTCCATTGAGAGTGGGTGAGATTCAAACAAGAGGACATGAGTTGAGAGATAAAGGGCAAAAGTTTAGGGGTAACATGAGGGGGAACTTCTTTACTTAGAGAGTGGTAGCTGTATGGAACGAGCTTCCAGCAGAAGTGGTTGAGGCAGGTTTGATGTTAATGTTTAAAGTTAAATTGGATAGATATATGGACAGGAAGGGAATGGAGGGTTATGGACCGAGTGCAGGTCGGTGGGACTAGGTGAGAGCAGGAGTTCAGCATGGACTAGAAGGGCCGAGATGGCCTGTTTCCATGCTGTAATTGTTATATGGTTATATATGGAGAGTGCTGAGGCCAATATTTCATTCCGTGATGATTTTTATTGTGCTCAATACATAGTGAGCAAATTGTGTAAAGCATGCACTCATACTGTAAAGACACAAGATTCTGCAGATGCTGGAAATCCAGAGCAACACACACACAGTGCTGGAGGAACTCAGCAAGTCAGGCAGCATCTATGGAGAGAAATAACGAGTCGATGCTTCGGGCCAAGGCCCTTCGTGAGGACTAAGTACGTGTGTCTGCCTGAGGTGATACATATAATATAGTGAAGAAAATTATCTCTTAAGATTAGCTTTATTTGTCACATGTACATGAAAGCATACAGTGAACTGCATCATTTGCTTCAATCAAATCAGAGAGGAACGCATCGAGCTGCCTGCAAGTATCGCCATGCTCTCTGCACACTAAGCCTCACCTGTATGTCCTTGGGATGAGTGAGGAAACTGGAGCTTAGTGCTTTCATGAATAGTTTGGTCTGTCGGTGTACTATTATTGTCACATGTACAGAGGTACAGTGGAAAATCTTGTTTTGCAAATCATTTGCAGACAATAAGGTGCAAGGTCATGACGAAGTAGATTGTGAAATCGAGAGACCATTTTATTGTAGTAGGGTGACTGTCAAATAGTCTTATTAACAGTAGGACAGAAACTGTCCTTGAGCCTAGTCGTATGCATTTCTTCTGCCTGATGGGAGGGGGCGAAGAGAGAATGTCAGGGGAGTGTGGGACTCTTAGATTATGCTAGATGCTTTACTGAGACAGTAAGAAGTGTAGACTGAGCCCATGGAGGGGAGCCTGGTCTCTATGATGTGTTGAGCTGTGTCCACAACTCGTTGTCCATTTGCAGAGATTGTGCTGTGTCCTAGCATTAGTCCCAGTCATGTTTGCCATAATAAATAAGACTTTCTGAGCAATAAAGCCACTGTTTTATTCCTGATGAAGGATTTCAGCCTGAAACATTGATTGTTTATTCCTCTCCATAGATGCTGCCTGACCTGCTGAGTTCCTCCTGCATTTTGTGTGTGGTGCTCTGGTGTAGCGGTTACTTGAACACAAACCGAAACCGCTCAGAGACTGAGTACAGGGGGTTGACACTGTATGACATGCTTCTAAAATAATGAATTTCCAGATCAAAACAAGTATGCTCGATCTTTTATTACAAAACCGGCAAAGAGGAATCATCTTGTAGCAATTTTTAAAAAAACCAACAAAACTAAAAGTAGTGATGTAACGAAATTAATGTTCCAATTAGCGTAACTAAGCAGTCAAACTAAATTAACATAATCTGAATTAGTGAAGTTAGCGAAATAGAGAAATTAACAGTCAGCAAAAGAAATTGCCCCTCCGTGGCTCATCTTTGGCTCTAACCAGTCTAAACTGACGTAAAGACAAAGCGTGAATACTTAACTATACTCAGTTGCTTCTATCACACCCCGTCTGTGTAACAAAATCCCCATAATAAATGTGCAACACAAAATACAATACAGACCGGCAGAAAATAGATACGTGGCTGCTACATTCCAAGGGGACTTTGCTTTCCAAAGGGGACACTGCTCTGTGGATCCAGAACTGGCTTGCCCACAAAAGGCAAAGAGTGGTTGTAGATGGGTCATATTCTGCATGGAGGTTGGTGACCAGTGGTGTGCCTCAGGAATCTGTTCTGGGCCCCTTACTCTTGGTTAACTAACATTGGTTAAATAACTGGTAACATTAAGTCTCATCCCAAAGATGCCATTTGATAAATTGCTCTTTCCATTTGAATAGTGTGCATGCACCGGTCGTGCATGCAGCCTGTTACAGCCGTTCCAACTTGTATTCTTACTTTTTTAACTTACGTTATTTTTTGTATTTTTTTTCACGGTAACACGTTGAAGCTGCACCCTCTCTAACATGCTGGTAGAGAGAGTTTTATTTGGGTTTTTAGCACTGGAAATAGTTACATTCCGATACGTCTCATTAGCGGGCAGAAGCATGGTCGCATTGTTTATTCCAGGGACCAGCTGATTGCGCTTATGCCGGCCGGTTTAACGAACAGAGCAGTAGACACCCTGGCTGAAATCTGGAGGAAAAGACACAGAGGATGCAGAGGGGGATCAGAAAGGCGAGGAAAGAGGACCGGGTCAAGACAACAGGGACTTACGGAGAAGAGGAGTTCGGTGGGTAATAAAATAGACGAGTTCACGGCGCTAGCCAGGCATCAGAGAACATTTCGGGAGTGCAGTGTTATGTGTTTCACTGGAACGGGGCTGCACGAGGACATACCCGATCAAAACTTTTCCATGGACGGCTTCCAGACCATTCGGGCTGACCGGAAGTGCACTGAGAGCGGTAAGCGTAAAGGAGTTGGGGGCTTACTGTTCTGGTTAACAACGGATGGTGCAATCTGGGTCATATTACGATCGAGGAACGTGTTTGTAGACCGGATATTGAACTTTTTGCTGTTGGACTCCGGCCATATTCCACCGAGATACAACACTGGGCGTTACGGGAGATTGTTCCTGCCTGTGGCCATCGAACTTTGCAGCTCCTCCCGTGGAGGGTCAGACACCCTGAGCCAATAGGCTGGTCCTGGACTTACTTCCATCTGGCATAGTTTGCATTTTGTTGTTTGATTGTTTGTGGTTTTTGTATTGCTATATTTATGCTCTATTCTTGGTTGGTGCGGCTGTAACAAAACCCAATTTCCTTCAGGATCAATAAAGTATATCTATCTATCTATCTAGGCTCCAAATGTTGGATCATTTTGCTGAGTGCATCAAACAGGCAAAAGGTGTTCGTCAACAGGCAGTACAGATTAATATCTTCACTGCTGTGCTTAGTGCACTCAAGGTAGGGTTCTTTTATTGAGTCATTTTGTGATGCAGTGTAATCATTTTATTCTGCCCTGAAAGTGAAGCTGCAGAGGCCATTATAAATTATTTATTTTTTCTCTTCGTTTTAGGGTTTAGCAGAGAACAAGAGTACCCTGGGCCCCGATGAGGTACGGAAGTCTGCCCTGGCGCTGGTTATGGGGGCTCTTGACAACCCTAATCCAATTTTGCGATGCGCTGCTGGTGAAGCTTTGGGAAGGATGGCCCAAGTGGTCGGAGAGGCCACCTTCATCGCCAGGATGGCACAGCACAGTTTTGACAAGTATGGTCTTGCAGTTGTGACATACAAGCTTCAGTTATTGACGCTCCCACTGCCTCGCCCATTTTGCTCCTCTCCCCTCAAAATCCTATTTGCCATTATTCATTGTTACTATTTTTCCAAAGGAATTTATTGCAAGAAATAGATACTTGCTATGGTGGCATTTGAAGGGGCATAGATCTAAGGTGATGAAGGAAAGTATTTGGGGGTGGGGTATGTCAGAGCTAAGTATTTTTTTACACAGAATGGTAGGTGTGTGCTTGCCCTGCAGTGGTGGTAGTAGAGGCAGGTAAATTAGGGACATTCATGAAAATCTTGGAAGACACATGGATGATAGACAAACGGAGGGCTGTGTGGGAGGGAAGGTTAGATTACAGAGGAGTGGCCTAATTAAAATTTTTTAAATTGTGAGAGGATAGATAATCTTTTTCTCAGGATGAAAAAGTCAAATACCAGCGGGCATAGGTTGAAGGTGAGGGGGGGGGGTTTAAAGGAGATTTACAAGGAATTGTGTTTTTACACAGTAGTAGGTGCCTGGAACACACTGCCAGGAGTTGTGCTAGAAGTAAATACATCGAGCAATGTATTTGAGCAGTCAGGGAACACAGAGATATTGACATGGGCCACCTAACCAGTTTCTTTGTTTTCCCCTTGTACACCATTTTCAGTCCACTCAGCGAACCTATCCATATCCATTGCAGATACTTTGTCCTTCTCTCAACTTGCCTTCCTACCCATTAGGTCTAATTGCCAAACTTGAATGCAAAATTATCAATCCCTCTTTCTCAGCCATAGGTTGTAATTAGCTAATGATTGCCCCTGCTATCCTTCTCCTTTGTTTCCTGTTAACTGATCTCTTTCCATTGTATTGCATTACCCTCAATCAAATCAGCCGTTATCTCATGCACCTTTATCAAGTGCCTTTTGAAAATCCAGAAACAGTGATCCATTGTATCCTATGCTAGTTACCACCTCAAAAAAGTTAGATAAACTTATCAAACACAAATTTTATTTTCATGAAGTCATGTTGGCATCTGTTAGTCTTGCGAGACCATGGATCTGCGCCTGGAAAGTCTTCACTCTCCAGGGCACAGGCCTGGGCAAGGTTGTATGGAAGACCAGCAGTTGCCCATGCTGCAAGTCTCCCCTCTCCACGACACCAATGTTGTCCAAGGGAAGGGCATTAGGACCCATACAGCTTGGCACCAGTGTCGTCGCAGAGCAGTGTGTGATTAAGTGCCTTGCTCAAGGACACAACATGCAGCCTCGGCTGGGGCTCGAACTCACAACCTTCAGATCGCTAGTCAAAATGCCTTAACCACTTGGCCACGTGCCCACTGTATATAATTTTATGTAATTGTTACATAATTGTTATAGTTTATAATTTTACATGTAATTTTATAATTGCTCTGCCACAACGGCCTTAAATAATGATTCCAGCATTTCTTGACTGCATTTGCAGTTTTTGAGTCTATTGAGTGTCCAGAGGAGGTTCATGAGGATGATCCTGGGAATGAAAGGGTTAAATGTATTAGGAGCATTTGATGGCTCTGGGTCTGTACTCTCAGGAAGAATGCAGAGGGATCTGATTGAAACCTGCCAAACATTGGAAGGCCTGGACAGAGTGGGCATGGAGAGGATGTTTCCAACAGTGGGAGAGTCCAGGACTGGAGGGCACAGCTCAGAATACAAGGGCATCCCTTCAGAACAGAGAGAAGGAAGAATTTATTTAGCTAGAGGCTGGTGAATCTGTGGAATTCATTGCCATAGATGGTTGTGGAGGCCAAGTCACTTGGTATATTTAAGCAAAGGTTGATAAGTACTTGATTAGTAATAGCATCAAATGTTACGGGAGCAAGGCAGAAGAATGGGGTTGAGAGCAAAAATTAGTCAGCCATGGTGGAGCAGACTCGATGGGCAGAATGACCTAATTCTGCTCCAATGTCTCATGGTCTTTTCATGATCTAGAGAATTTTGGCAGATTTTAACCAATGCCTTCACTTTCAGGAGCCGTCCCTTTTTAGATCTCATTAAGTCCAGAGAGTTTGTCGGCACTTAATCTCATCACTCTTTGAACACCTCTTCTTTCGTGAAATTAATATTTAATTTCCTTGCTCTCCTAGATTACCTGTTTTGTATACCTTTTTGTGACTCCTGCTGCAAAGACAGGGATAAAATATTTAAACATCTCTGCCTTTCCCCATCGTTAATCTCCATTCTTGGGTACTAAGTGACCAAGATTTACATCTTTTATTCTAAGTAGATGTAGAAATGATAGCATATTGGTTAGCATAATACTGTTACGCTAGTGCTGTTACTGTGCCAGAGATGCAGGGTCAATTTTGCTGCTTCCTTTAAGAAGTTTGTACGTTCTCCCCATGACCATGTGGGTTTCCTCTGGGCAATGATCCCTTTAAGTTTTTTTTTACAGCTGTGGGGGCCAACCCTTGCTCTGAGTAGGAAATTTGTACGCAGCCTGAAAACTGCACAGCACCTTAAATGTTTTTTGTGTAATACGCATACTATGAATGCTTAAAATGAAAATTGAAACATCACTTACTTTTGATTTAAAGGTTCAAAAAAGTTCACATTGAACTCGTTCAAAGCAAAACGTCAAACACCCCTCCCCTGCATAAAGAAAAACACATCATGCAAACGGCAAGAACATCAAACCTCAACCATACAAAAAAAACTAATAAATTGCGCCAAACAGCAACAAAAAAGAATGTAATTGAAGGGTATCATGAAATACAGTAGAACAAACAAAATCTTACACGTTTCATAAACTTTTTGTTATCTGTCTTTATTGTAAATCCATTGTCTAGAACACTGTCTTGATTAATTTTGAATCTAGATGAAAGATAGATTATCCAAATGTTCTACTTCTAGTCTGTTTCTGGAATTACATTTGATTGAATTCATAAGAGCGTATCCACATTCGCATTCAGCACTAGAAGGTTGAAATGTTCCAAGGATGTCAACAAGAATTGACAGTTCTTCAAATTCTTTGTTTCTAATCATGTGATATTTCTGAGGCAATGCTTCTGTCATAGTTTGTAATAGTAGCTGAGTACTTTTTTTTGTCAGCTGTACACGTTCTCTTGTCCAAATTCAAAATTGGTTGAGGTTGCAAAAGCAGCAGGCTCAAAAGCTTGCCATTCTGTTAGCCCAACGTCAGGAAATCTATTATCCAAATGATTATACACACACGCTGAATGAACAGAATAATAGAATTTATAGATAGGAGCAGATCTTTCACTTTGTCTCTCCAATAAACAGTATAGCCAAGACACTGTGGCTGTAACTTGTTAATTTTTACTTTTACATACTGTAGTGCTTCAATTATATTCATGCAGCTTTTCTGAAGGAATTTACAAAGAGATGCCAGATCTTCTAAGACCTCATTAAGGACAGTTAATGCTACTCAATGTTCTGGATTTGTCAAAATCTTCAGGCAGTAGTTGCTGATAGGATTGTTACATTCATTAATTTGCTCTTTGCAATACTGGATCAAAACTTCATAATTCCTCATTAAAGCAGTTACAGCAAGATGTCTTGACAGCCATCTTACTTCGTTTGGGGGTCTAAATGACATAACATGACATTCTGTGACATTAACTAATTCTTCTAACTGTCCTTTTTTAAACAACAACCTGCTGAACATTGTATAAACTGTTTGTAGCAGCGTTTCCTTGTCCTGCATAATTGATGCTTTTTTCCATGCGTCGTTTAATCCCAAGTCATCTTTGTATGCAACCCAACATTGCTCAACCAGATGCTTTATCATTGAAGATATGCTGCCACACCATTATTCTTTCCAAGCATAATTTTTCCTGCCTGTGATGAACATCACCATCTTTTGAATATCAAGATTGTTGTTGATTTTATTGAGTCAATAGTAGTGATAGTGTCAAATGCAGTTGGTTTCAAATGCCCATGAGCACTCTTATAGGCACCTCATTTTCCAGACGAAACTTAGAATGCAAAATTTAACATTTTCTGTATTTCCGTCAGCAATTAGTGTATGGAAATCAGATTTCCGCAATTCTTCCATTATCTGTTTCTGAAGCACTAAATTAATGCACTCAACATATTCAAATGCACAGTTCTTGTTGTGCCAAATCTGGTATATTTACATATTTGGCCACATGCATGAATTTCTCGCACATAATGCATAGAAGCATTAATTCTAGTTGCTAAAATAATGTTATCAATTCCCATTTTGACCATGTCAGAGTTAGGCTTCTTTCACGCATCTTGTTTCATCTTCTTTTGGAGTTTCAGTTCACATGCAAAATTCCACATTTCTTCTGGTTGCATAATTTGGTAACTGCATCTATATGAATTCTCTGGTTAAGATGTCGTTTTAAGTAATCTAACTTCCAATGTTCCCATTTTTTCCACTACTGAACGTGCCTCAACTTCTGCTTCCACACAACAGCACAAGTATTTTGATATGTAAAAATATCTCCAATTTTTATTTTTTGTTTTTAATACAAAGACGATAGTTCAGTATGTGAATTGCAAAAGCCATTCAACCTTAAATTTTGTACAAGCTTTGTTCTTTAAAGCATTTGACTCTTCTGCTTTTCTTTTTGACCTCCTTGGGTACTAAAATAATAATTATTATTTGAGGATCCTAAAAAAAATTATTTGAAAAATTTAACAAGATAAGTTGAAAATTTATAATTCTAATAAAATAACTACTGCCATGCAAACGATTTTATAGAAACAAATTTTTTTACCTTGTTCTAATAATTTTTAATTAAAGAATTCTTATTAGATTGGGATTTTATTGAAAGATTACCTATTGCAAAGATCAGAATATAGAATTTTTCACATCAAACAAGCACAAGCGACAATTTACAACACAAGTTAACCATGTCAGGCAGTCACAACTACAGACAAGCACAATGGCCAAAAGTAAAGTCTTTTGATTAGATGGCATCAGCATTCAGCAGGCCACTTTTTTTTTAACAATGAGCTACATTTTGTAACTTGAAACACTGAATGTAAATATGTTGAAGCTCTAATATGTTTCAAAGTAAAGGTACATTTATCACTTGAGATTATTATTTTTATTAACACAGTCACAGTATTTCACAATTATGTTAACAGATTTCAAAATTATATTAGCATTAACAGTATATAACCAAAAATTCCAGCTGTGCGCAACAAAGGCTGCGTGTACGGGAACGTTTCTGCGCGGCCGTGCACACACAGTTTAGAGGGAACTGAGCCTCTGGGTGTTCTAGTTTCCTCCCACATTCTAAAGACGTATGGGTTAGCTAGCAGGTTAATTGGTCACTGGGTGTAATTGGGTGGTACATTGGGCCAGAAGAATCTGAAATTATAATTTTCCTTCTGCAGAATTTAATGCATAATGACAATAATGAGAATTTTTTTGCACTATCTTAGAGGAGGAAAAACAGGGAGTGATTTAGGGAAAGAATTTATTAATCTATAGACCTGATTCTACAACTTGTGTTGTCAGTATTTTATTTATTTATTTATTGTCCCTTTTTTTTGTCTTTGTTCACTGGTTATTTGTCAGTCTTTGTGTGTCATTTATCATTTATTCTATTGTATTTCTTTGTGCTGTTGTGAATACCTGCAACAAAATGAATCTCAGGTATGTATTTGGTGACATATATATACGCACTTACTTTGAACTGGTTAAATGCAAGGAGGTAGTAGGGGTAGGATCAATTTTAAAAAATTGCAAACTGATAATGGTAGTCGTTTGTTGGGGAAGGAAGTCAAGGATTACAAAACCAAGGGAGTTGGAGTTAAAATGATCATCCAACTAAATGGAATGTAACATACTGTTGCAGACACTTCCATAACTAGTCAAAGGGATTAGCTAATCAGTCTCCTGTTCCTACATATGTTCAATAAAAGCAATTTGATCATGTCATCAAGGTTGTAATAGTGCCAGTAACATTATACTGTCCTGCATAAACATGCATCTCACACATCATGTTAACCTGTCAAGACATGCCATTCAGGGGCTTGTGCTAATATTATCTTGTGACCATATTTGCTGGATTGTAACTATGTGTGTTGTGTAAGATTATGTGTACCTTGAGGAATGATGTTTCATTTAGCTGTATACATGTGTATGATTGAATGACAATAAACTTGAAGGCTTAAATCCTGAACCTAGTTAATCCACAATGTATGGAATTACTGAGGGTCTGTAGCAAGCTGCACTATACAGCCTCAACGAACCAAGTTAATTTTAAAATTATTTGTTTCCAGCATTCTGTTATTAGATGTGTAGGAGTGTTTTACCTGAAAGGTTCCTATCTTACAGGTTGAAGTCGGCTCGAGATGTGGTGTCTAGAACGGGCCACTCACTTGCCCTCGGCTGCCTTCATCGTTATGTTGGTGGAATTGGCTCAGGGCAGCATCTGAAGACAAGTGTCAGCATTCTTTTGGCTCTTGCGCAGGACGGCACTTCCCATGAAGTACAGGTAAATTCGTTCAAAGTCTGAATACATACGCTACTTCTGCTTTAGGTGGTGGCGTCAGTGCTGAATGTGTTTACGTCTTTCAGACTTGGGCTCTTCACTCGCTGGCACTTATTGTGGACTCAAGTGGCCCCATGTACCGTGGATACGTGGAGCCTACCCTGTCGCTTGTCCTAACACTGCTGCTGACTGTTCCCCCATCACACACAGAAGTGCACCAGTGTTTGGGTCGTTGTTTAGGAGCCTTGATCACCACTGTTGGACCGGAACTTCAAGGTAGGCTAGCAGGGATGGAAACAACTGAAGGAATCTGTTACAGAACAACAAATTATCTTACAAGTTTTCTGGGAACAGCAAAATTCTAACTTCTGATAGTTTGAGTCAACCAGGCCCCAGTTAGGAGATTTACTGCACTGTTCAGAAGATTTGTTGGTTCTAGCTCTAAACCAAGGCCATCACAGTTACCATAGTCACTTTGCAGTGCCAGCAACCACTAATCAGGGTTTGATTTCTGCCCTTATCTGTAAGGTGTTTGTATGTTTTTCCCGTGACATGTGGGTTTCCTCCAGGTGCTCCTGTTTCCTCCCACATCCCAAAGGGATAGTAAGTAAGTTGTTTGCACTAGAATGCTCCTGTGCACATACCCTTTATTGCCACGCAGCAGGAATGAAGATGGATGAGAAAAAGTTTACAAAATGTGAAAGCTTTTCTTTGTTGTACTGTATTTCATTATCCCCTTCAAGTAGTAAATAAATCAAATGTGATTTTTCAATTTTCATTCTAAATATTCATCGTATGCATATTACAGAAAAAAAAACATTTACCGTGCCACACAGTTGTCAGGCCTTGTAATAAATAAATTTCCGTTCAGAGCAATTGGCCTGTGCAGCAGTTAAAAAAAGAAATTAGAGGGAACAATGGTTGTAGGCATACTATGTTGGCTCTAGAATTCTATCGACACTTCCCCAGCACATCCTCACTGATTTGATTTGATGCAAACTACGCACTTCACTGTGTGTTTCAACGTACAGCTGACAAACAAAGCTTATCTTTAAATCTTAAGTAGAAAGTTTTGAACACTGAGATCCATCATTATGCTGAGAGTCAACTCATTGAGATAAAACATTGTTATGTCTGCCCTCTGAAGTTATCTGCAGAAACCCCAGTGGGTAATTCTGACATTTCAACCAGTCCAGCTGTCTTAAACGTTGCTGGAGCCGGACCGGTCATCCCACAAAATGATGGTGGCTCTCAGCAGCATCTCGGGGAAAACAGTTAATGTTTTGGGCCCTATTTTCAGAACTATTTTGTTTGTTTCCAGTATTGGCAGTTTTATTTTAACTCAGAGATTCTGCAGATGCTGGAAATCCAGAGAAACACACAAAATGCTGGAGGAATAGAGCAGGTCAGGCAGCATCTGCAGAGGGAAATTAACAGTCAATGTTATGGGACCAGACCCTTCACCAGGACTGGAAAGGAAGAGCAAAGGCCGGAATAAGTTGAGGGGTGGGAGGGGAAAAGAAACAAGCAGTTTTATTTTCTGTCTGGTTCAAAGTTCAGAGTAAATTTACCATATACTACCCTGAGATTCATTTTCTTGCAGCACTCACAATAGAACAAAGAAATACCAATAGAGTCAATGAAAAACCACACACAAAGACTGTCAAATAACCAATGTGCAAAAGAAGGCAAACAACGCAAACACAAAAAAAAAATACTGGGGACATGAGCCGTAGAGTCCTTGAATAATTATCCATCTCATTGCTTATAGAGGGATTGAGTTGCATGAATTGGCTATAACAGTGAAGCACCACAGACCAGTGTTATCTAATTCTTGAAAATAGCACCTGCTACTAAGGCACATGTTCTTTATTGCTCCAATTTTTACCAACTTTTTTTTGTACAAAATCTTATAGAACATTTATGTATTCTTTGGGAAATGTATCCCATCTCTGTTGTAGGAATATTGTTATTATTGCAGAGCCTGCCCCAGTTGCAAAGTTTCACCTGGCTGTTAAATGGCATTTATTTCCTTCCAGGTAATGGAGCTTCCACGTCCACAATCCGCTCTTCCTGCCTCGTGGGCTGTGCCATCATGCAAGATCATTCCGATTCCCTTGCTCAGGCAGCAGCCATATCGTGCCTTCAGCAGCTTCACATGTTTGCACCCCGTCACGTCAATCTGTCTAGTCTGGTGCCCAGCCTGTGTGTAAGTAGAACTGAGTCAATGATGTAGTTGTGGCTTGTATGTAGAACATTTGCCTCTCTTGGTCAGAATGCTGTGGATTCCATGTCCCCTCTGGAAACTTGAGGAAGGGGAAACACAGTAATGTTGTTGTTAGCATAATATAATTATTGTGCCAGCAAACGGAGTTCAATTCCACTGCTGTCTGTAAGGAGTTTATACATTCTCCCGTGACTGTGTGGGTTTCCTCCGGGTGCTCCAGTTTCCTGCCACCTCCCAAAGACGTATGGGCTAGGGATAGTAATTTACAGGCTGTGTTGGCATCGGAAGCATGGCCCCCAGCACATCCTTCAACTGTCTCGGTCGTTGGCACAAGCGACAGATTTCACTGTATCAATATTGCAACAATTTTTGATAAATAAAGCTAATCTTAATTTTAAGATGGTCATTAATAGTCAACAAGGATTTCAAGTAAGGCTTCTTTATCAGACACTGGGAATGTGGGCACACAAAGTGAGTGTTATGGATGTAGTTAGAGGAAACATGATTAATAAGGTTGAGAGAAGGTTGAGAAATGCAAAGATGTATTGCTATGCCTGAGAGGAAGCTTATTGAATGTAAATAGACAACACAAAGCAGTGGGGTCAAACGGTCATTATCTCAGCCATAAAATTTGATGTAAAAATGAGTAATTTGGATATAGATTTAAATAGTCAGATGTACAAACGTATATTCATGTATTGCTAGCTATGGTCCCAATAGGGAACGTCTACTGTCCTTTCCACCCCAAACCCTCAGCATCAGCAGAGGTGGACAGTGCCAGATACTTTAGTTAAACATAGAAACATAGAAAATAGGTGCAGGAGTAGGCCATTCGGCCCTTCGAGCCTGCACCGCCATTTATTATGATCATGGCTGATCATCCAACTCAGAACCCAGCCTTCCCTCCATACCCCCTGACCCCTGTAGCCACAAGGGCCATATCTAACTCCCTCTTAGTTGGTTGATAATGTCCGTTCCCTTCCACAGGTCCACTTGTGCAGCTCTCACTTGCTGCTCCGAAGAGCCGCGGTTGCGTGCCTCCGTCAGCTCGCTCAGAGAGAAGCAGCTGAAGTCTGCGCCTATGCCATGACTCTTGCACAGAGTTCCGGAAACAAGGAAAGCAGTGGCATTGGTGAGTATGTCCCAGCTGGGGAGCGAAGGATCTCGGAATGTAGCTCAGTGTGGATACTTAAAACCAGAACATGTCATGTTCACGTGTCTCCATTGTGTTTGGTTATGAAATGGAAGAAGGGTGGGGTTTTTGGTATTGTTCCAAAGAATGCGTCGCAACGAAATACTTTTGGCAAAATTACTGCCATCTATGGCAACGGTATCCGTGACCAGATTATGGTAGAATGTATGATGACCGTGGGACAGCCTGGTAGCATAGCGGTTAGAGTAATGCTTTAGGGCAACAGCTGGATGATTGGGACTCGATTCCCACGATTGTCTGTAAGGAGTTCCTCTGACCATGTGGGTTTCCTCTGGGTGCTCCGACTTCCTCCCACGTTTCAAAGATGTACGGTTTAGGTTCAGTGAGTTCTGGGCCTGCTATGTTGTTGCCTAAAGCATGATAACACTTACATGCTACCCCCGCACATATTAAGATTAATAAAATCCTCACTGATTTAGTATGAAAGCAAATGATACATTTCGCAGTGTTTTGATGTACATGTGACAAATAAAGCTAATTATTATCTTAATTGGAATATTATCTCCAGATAAAGGCACTGATTCAGTAAAATGAAGTGAGTGGAGTACAGTTTTATATTATGGATTATGTGTAGCAATTGGAGTAAATCTATTACAGCACTAGCATCCTGGGTTCAGTTTTGCTGCCACTGCCTGTAAGGAGTTTGTACGTTCTCGCCATGACACTATGGATTTCCTCTGGGATCTCCCATTTCCTTCCCCATTCCAAAGATGTATGGGGTAGGATGTAATTGGGCAGCGCAGGCTCTTTGAGCCGGAAAGGTCTGTTACTGTGCTGTATCTCTAAATAAAAAATATAATGGTGCCAGTGATGTGGGTAGAGGAGATTTGAGGTCCTGAAAAGAGATTTTTGTTTGGAAACATATAAAGAAGATTGTGGTAATTTCTGGATTACTTCCTGTGCTGTCAATTACCTGTCTAGGTACCATATCCGATGCAGACTTTGGTGACCATGGTTTTCCATATAGATCTAGCCTTCGTTTTTTGGATGACTTCCATTTCCTGGATGTATAGCCACCTGACTATGCTTTTGATGTACATAAGCCGAGGTCTTCCTCTAGGTTTGCTCCCCTCAATCTTTCTAGAGAGTGTGAGTTTTTCTAGTTCATCTTTCTGCGTGATGTGTCCTAGGAATCTGAGTTGTCTTTCTCTTATTGTTGGTATGAGTGATCTGGGCTCTTCTGAGAACTTCTGGTCCATGATATTCTTAACATTCTCCTGTAGAACCATAATTCAGCTGCTTTTCCAGTCTCTTTTCCATTGCTGGAGAAATGGTCCAGCATTCACTTCCATAAGTCAGGATAGAATAAATGTAGCACTGCAGTATTCTGTTTTTAGTGTACATGCTCATCTTTCTGTCTGTTAATATGGTCTTCATTTTTTGGAAAGCTTCTTTCACCATTGCTATTCTGTATTTGATATCTATGTTGCACCTGTTATTAGGCTGCCAAGATATATGAATTTGTTGACTTGTTTGATGTTTGTATTAACGATCTTGATCACACATTGTGGGATGTTTGTATTTCTGGAGATGACCATGCTTTCTGTCTTCTTGGTGTTGATTGAGAGGCCTCTGCGATTACTTTCTGCTGTCACTATAGTGAGTAGTTCTTGAAGTTTTGTTTCTGAGTCAGCTATTAGTACGATGTCATCAGCATATCTGATGTTATTTATATTATAGCCTCCAATTGTGAATCCTTTAATGTCTTTGATACTTCTCAAGATATTTTCACTATACAAGTTGAATAAGTCTGGCGAAAAGACACAACCTTGCCTGACTCCTCTTATGATATTCACATACTCACTCACTTCTCCTTCTATTCTGATTGATGCTGTCTGGTTCCAGTATAAGTTTCTTAAGAAACGTTTATCTTCCCCATCTATGTCAAGATCTTGAAGCATTTCCAGAAGATCTTGCTGTCTGACAGTGTCAAAAGCTTTTGGATGGTCAATGAAACATGGGTAGATGTCTTTTTGTACCTGGATGGCTCGTTCATAGATCATCCATAGCATGAAAATCGCATTTCTGGTTCCAGTGTTTTCCCAAAGCTGCATTGTTTTTCACTGATTTCTGGTTTTATACAGCACCTTGCTCATCATGATTACTCTGAGAATAATTTTTGCCACATGGCTCATCAGGCTTATTGTACGATGTAATTCACATTCTGTTGCTCCTGTGAGTATAGAAATTGGAGAATTGCATGCGGCTGGAGAAATTATGTGGCAGAAGAAACTTTTGATTTCTGACGCTTTGGAACCAGTTATGGAGAGGTGGGACAGGATGGGGTGCACCTCAACCACCATCAGACACTTTGTATGGACAGGATTGAGTGCACCGTCCACCATCAAACACTTTGTACAGACAGGATGGAGTGCACATCAACCATCAGACACTTTGTATGACAGGATGGAGTGCACATCAACCATCAGACACTTTGTATGACAGGATGGAGTGCACATCAACCATCAGACACTTTGTATGACAGGATGGAGTGCACATCAACCATCAAACACTTTGTATGACAGGATGGAGTGCACATCAACCCCCATCAGACACTTTGTATGACAGGATGGAGTGCACATCAACCCCCATCAGACACTTTGTACGACAGGATGGAGTGCACATCAACCCCCATCAAACACTTTGTACGACAGGATGGAGTGTATATCAACCCCCATCAGACACTTTGTACGACAGGATGGAGTGCACATCCACCATCAAACACTTTGTATGACAGGATGGGGTGCACATCAACCATCATCAGACACTTTGTACGACAGGATGGAGTGCACATCAACCATCATCAGACACTTTGTATGACAGGATGGAGTGCACATCAACCATCATCAGACACTTTGTACAGACAGGATGGAGTGCACATCAACCATCAAACACTTTGTATGACAGGATGGGGTGCACATCAACCATCAAACACTTTGTATGACTGGATGGCGTGCACATTAACCATCATCAGACACTTTGTACAACAGGATGGGGTGCACCATTCACAATCAGACACTTTGTACGACAGGATGGAGTGCACATCAACCCCCATCAGACACTTTGTACGACAGGATGGAGTGCATATCAACCATCAAACACTTTGTATGACAGGATGGAGTGCACATCAACCATCAAACACTTTGTACGACAGGATGGAGTGCATATCAACCCCCATCAGACACTTTGTACGACAGGATGGAGTGCACATCAACCATCAAACACTTTGTATGACAGGATGGAGTGCACATCAACCCCCATCAGACACTTTGTACAGACAGGATGGAGTGCATATCAACCCCCATCAGACACTTTGTACGACAGGATGGAGTGCATATCAACCCCCATCAGACACTTTGTACGACAGGATGGAGTGCACATCAACCATCATCAGACACTTTGTACAGACAGGATGGAGTGCACATCAACCATCAAACACTTTGTATGACAGGATGGGGTGCACATCAACCATCAAACACTTTGTATGACTGGATGGCGTGCACATTAACCATCATCAGACACTTTGTACAACAGGATGGGGTGCACCATTCACAATCAGACACTTTGTACGACAGGATGGAGTGCACATCAACCCCCATCAGACACTTTGTACGACAGGATGGAGTGCATATCAACCCCCATCAGACAGTTTGTACAGACAGGATGGGGTGCACCGTCCACCATCAGACACTTTGCACGACAGGATGGAGTGCACATCAACCATCAGACACTTTGTACAGACAGGATGGAGTGCACATCAACCATCAAACACTTTGTATGACAGGATGGGGTGCACATCAACCATCAAACACTTTGTATGACTGGATGGCGTGCACATTAACCATCATCAGACACTTTGTACAACAGGATGGGGTGCACCATTCACAATCAGACACTTTGTACGGACAGGATGGAGTGCACATCAACCCCCATCAGACACTTTGTACGACAGGATGGAGTGCACATCCACCATCAGACACTTTGTATGACAGGATGGGGTGCACATCAACCCTCATCAGACAGTTTGTACGACAGGATGGGGTGCACCGTCCACCATCAGACACTTTGCACGACAGGATGGAGTGCATATCAACCCCCGTCAGACACTTTGTACAGACAGGATGGAGTGCACCTCAGCCATCATCAGACATTTTGTACGGACAGGATGGAGTGCACATCAACCCCCATCAGACATTTTGTACGGACAGGATGGAGTGCACCATCCACCATCAGACACTTTGCACGACAGGATGGAGTGCACATCAACCATCAGACACTTTGTACAGACAGGATGGAGTGCATATCAACCCCCATCAGCCACTTTGTACGACAGGATGGAGTGCACATCAACCCCCATCAGACACTTTGTACGACAGGATGGAGTGCACATCAACCACCATCAGACACTTTGTACGACAGGATGGAGTGCACATCAACCATCATCAGACACTTTGTACGACAGGATGGAGTGCACATCAACCATCATCAGACACTTTGTACGACAGGATGGAGTGCACATCAACCATCATCAGACACTTTGTACAACAGGATGGGGTGCACATCAACCACCACCAGACACTTTGTACAACAGGATGGGGTGCACCATTCACAATCAGACACTTTGTACGACAGGATGGAGTGCACATCAACCACCACCAGACACTTTGTACGACAGGATGGAGTGCACATCAACCCTCATCAGACAGTTTGTACAGACAGGATGGGGTGCACCGTCCACCATCAGACACTTTGCACGACAGGATGGAGTGCACATTAACCATCAGACACTTTGTGCAGACAGGATGGAGTGCACATCAACCCCCATCAGACACTTTGCACAGACAGGATGGGGTGCACCTCAGCCATCATCAGACATTTTGTACGGACAGGATGGAGTGCACATCAACCCCCATCAGACAGTTTGTACGACAGGATGGGGTGCACCGTCCACCATCAGACACTTTGCACGACAGGATGGAGTGCATATCAACCCCCATCAGACACTTTGTACAGACAGGATGGAGTGCATATCAACCCCCATCAGACACTTTGTACGACAGGATGGAGTGCACATCAACCCCCATCAGACACTTTGTACGACAGGATGGAGTGCACATCAACCCCCATCAGACACTTTGTACGACAGGATGGAGTGCACATCAACCCCCATCAGACACTTTGTACGACAGGATGGAGTGCACATCAACCCCCATCAGACACTTTGTACGACAGGATGGAGTGCACATCAACCATCATCAGACACTTTGTACGACAGGATGGAGTGCACATCAACCACCACCAGACACTTTGTACAACAGGATGGGGTGCACCATTCACAATCAGACACTTTGTACGGACAGGATGGAGTGCACATCAACCCCCATCAGACACTTTGTACGACAGGATGGAGTGCACATCAACCCTCATCAGACACTTTGTACAGACAGGATGGAGTGCACATCAACCCCCATCAGACACTTTGCACAGACAGGATGGGGTGCACCTCAGCCATCATCAGACATTTTGTACGGACAGGATGGAGTGCACCATCCACCATCAGACACTTTGCACGACAGGATGGAGTGCATATCAACCCCCATCAGACACATTGTACGACAGGATGGAGTGCACATCAACCCCCATCAGATACTTTGTACGACAGGATGGAGTGCACCTCAGCCATCATCAGACATTTTGTACGGACAGGATGGAGTGCACCATCCACCATCAGACACTTTGCACGACAGGATGGAGTGCACATCAACCATCAGACACTTTGTACAGACAGGATGGAGTGCACATCAACCCCCATCAGATACTTTGTACAGACAGGATGGAGTGCACATCAACCCCCATCAGATACTTTGTACAGACAGGATGGGGTGCACCTCAGCCATCATCAGACACTTTGCACAGACAGGATGGGGTGCACATCAACCATCATCAGACATTTTGTACGGACAGGATGGAGTGCACCATCCACCATCAGACACTTTGTACGACAGGATGGAGTGCACATCAACCATCAAACACTTTGTACAGACAGGATGGGGTGCACCTCAGCCATCATCAGACATTTTGTACGGACAGGATGGAGTGCACCATCCACCATCAGACACTTTGCACGACAGGATGGAGTGCACATCAACCATCAGACACTTTGTACAGACAGGATGGAGTGCACATCAACCCCCATCAGATACTTTGTACAGACAGGATGGAGTGCACATCAACCATCATCAGACACTTTGTACAGACAGGATGGAGTGCACATCAACCCCCATCAGACACTTTGTACAGACAGGATGGAGTGCACATCAACCCCCATCAGACACTTTGCACAGACAGGATGGGGTGCACCTCAGCCATCATCAGACACTTTGTATGGACAGGATTGAGTGCACCGTCCACCATCAAACACTTTGTACAGACAGGATGGAGTGCACATCAACCCTCATCAGACAGTTTGTACAGACAGGATGGGGTGCACCGTCCACCATCAGACACTTTGTACGGACAGGATGGAGTGCACATCAACCCCCATCAGACACTTTGTACGACAGGATGGAGTGCACATCCACCATCAGACACTTTGTATGACAGGATGGGGTGCACATCAACCCTCATCAGACAGTTTGTACAGACAGGATGGGGTGCACCGTCCACCATCAGACACTTTGCACAGACAGGATGGAGTGCACATCAACCATCAGACACTTTGTACGGACAGGATGGAGTGCACATCAACCCCCATCAGACACTTTGTACAGACAGGATGGAGTGCATATCAACCCCCATCAGACACTTTGTACGACAGGATGGAGTGCACATCAACCATCAAACACTTTGTATGACAGGATGGGGTGCACATCAACCCTCATTAGACACTTTGTACGACAGGATGGAGTGCATATCAACCCCCATCAGACACTTTGTACGACAGGATGGAGTGCACATCAACCCCCATCAGACACTTTGTACGACAGGATGGAGTGCACATCAACCATCAGACACTTTGTACAGACAGGATGGAGTGCACATCAACCCCCATCAGACACTTTGTACAGACAGGATGGGGTGCACCTCAGCCATCATCAGACACTTTGCACAGACAGGATGGGGTGCACATCAACCCCCATCAGATACTTTGTACAGACAGGATGGAGTGCACATCAACCATCATCAGACACTTTGTATGGACAGGATTGAGTGCACCGTCCACCATCAAACACTTTGTACAGACAAGATGGGGTGCACATCAACCCTCATCAGACAGTTTGTACAGACAGGATGGGGTGCACCGTCCACCATCAGACACTTTGTACAGACAGGATGGAGTGCACATCAACCATCAGACACTTTGTATGACAGGATGGAGTGCACATCAACCATCAAACACTTTGTACGACAGGATGGAGTGCACCTCAGCCATCATCAGACATTTTGTACAGACAGGATGGAGTGCACATCAACCATCAGACACTTTGTACAGACAGGATGGAGTGCACATCAACCCCCATCAGACACTTTGCACAGACAGGATGGGGTGCACATCAACCCCCATCAGGTACTTTGTACAGACAGGATGGAGTGCACATCAACCCCCATCAGACACTTTGCACAGACAGGATGGGGTGCACCTCAGCCATCATCAGACATTTTGTACGGACAGGATGGAGTGCACATCAACCCCCATCAGACACTTTGTACAGACAGGATGGAGTGCACATCAACCCCCATCAGACACTTTCTACAGACAGGATGGAGTGCACATCAACCCCCATCAGACACTTTGTACAGACAGGATGGAGTGCACATCAACCCCCATCAGACACTTTGTACAGACAGGATGGAGTGCACATCAACCATCAGACACTTTGTACAGACAGGATGGAGTGCACATCAACCCTCATCAGACACTTTGTACGACAGGATGGAGTGCACCTCAGCCATCATCAGACACTTTGTACGGACAGGATGGAGTGCAGTGCACTTCAACCATCATCAGACACTTTGTACAGACAGGATGGAGTGCACATCAACCCCCATCAGACACTTTGTACAGACAGGATGGAGTGCACATCAACCCCCATCAGACACTTTGTACAGACAGGATGGGGTGCACCTCAGCCATCATCAGACATTTTGGACAGGATGGGTGCACTACAGACACTTTGACGACAGGATGGAGTGCACATCAACCATCAGACACTTTGTACGGACAGGATGGAGTGCACATCAACCCCCATCAGATACTTTGTACAGACAGGATGGAGTGCACATCAACCCCCATCAGACACTTTGTACGACAGGATGGAGTGCACCTCAGCCATCATCAGACACTTTGTACGGACAGGATGGAGTGCACATCAACCCCCATCAGACACTTTGTACAGACAGGATGGAGTGCACATCAACCATCAGACACTTTGTACAGACAGGATGGAGTGCACATCAACCCCCATCAGACACTTTGTACAGACAGGATGGAGTGCACATCAACCATCAGACACTTTGTACAGACAGGATGGAGTGCACATCAACCCCCATCAGACACTTTGTACAGACAGGATGGAGTGCATATCAACCCCCGTCAGACACTTTGTACGACAGGATGGAGTGCACATCAACCATCAAACACTTTGTATGACAGGATGGAGTGCACATCAACCCTCATTAGACACTTTGTACAGACAGGATGGAGTGCACATCAACCCCCATCAGACACTTTGTACGACAGGATGGGGTGCACATCAACCCCCATCAGATACTTTGTACAGACAGGATGGAGTGCACATCAACCCCCATCAGACACTTTGCACAGACAGGATGGGGTGCACCTCAGCCATCATCAGACATTTTGTACGGACAGGATGGAGTGCACATCAACCACTATCAGACACTTTGTACAGACAGGATGGAGTGCACATCAACCCCCATCAGACACTTTCTACAGACAGGATGGAGTGCACATCAACCCCCATCAGACACTTTGTACAGACAGGATGGAGTGCACATCAACCCCCATCAGACACTTTGTACAGACAGGATGGAGTGCACATCAACCCCCATCAGACACTTTGTACAGACAGGATGGAGTGCACATCAACCCTCATCAGACACTTTGTACGACAGGATGGAGTGCACCTCAGCCATCATCAGACACTTTGTACGGACAGGATGGAGTGCACTTCAACCATCATCAGACACTTTGTACAGACAGGATGGAGTGCACATCAACCCCCATCAGACACTTTGTACAGACAGGATGGAGTGCACATCAACCCCCATCAGACACTTTGTACAGACAGGATGGAGTGCACATCAACCATCAGACACTTTGTACAGACAGGATGGAGTGCACATCAACCCCCATCAGACACTTTGTACAGACAGGATGGAGTGCACATCAACCCTCATCAGACACTTTGTACGACAGGATGGAGTGCACCTCAGCCATCATCAGACACTTTGTACGGACAGGATGGAGTGCACATCAACCATCAGACACTTTGTACAGACAGGATGGAGTGCACATCAACCATCAGACACTTTGTACAGACAGGATGGAGTGCACATCAACCCCCATCAGACACTTTGTACAGACAGGATGGAGTGCACATCAACCATCAGACACTTTGTACAGACAGGATGGAGTGCACATCAACCCCCATCAGACACTTTGTACAGACAGGATGGAGTGCACATCAACCCCCATCAGACACTTTGTACAGACAGGATGGAGTGCACATCAACCATCAGACACTTTGTACAGACAGGATGGAGTGCACATCAACCCCCATCAGACACTTTGTACGACAGGATGGAGTGCACATCAACCCTCATCAGACACTTTGTACGACAGGATGGAGTGCATATCAACCCCCATCAGACACTTCGTACAGACAGGATGGGGTGCACCTCAGCCATCATCAGACACTTTGTACGGACAGGATGGAGTGCACTTCAACCATCATCAGACACTTTGTACGGACAGGATGGAGTGCATCTCAACCATCATCAAACACTTTGTACGGACAGGATGGAGTGCACATCCACCATCAGACACTTTGTACGACAGGATTGAGTGCACATCAACCCCCATCAGACACTTTGTACAGACAGGATTGGGTGCACCGTCCACCATCAGACACTTTGTACGACAGGATGGAGTGCACATCAACCCCCATCAGTCACTTTGTACAACAGGATGGAGTGCACATCAACCCCCATCAGACACTTTGTACGACAGGATTGAGTGCACATCAACCCCCATCAGACACTTTGTACAGACAGGATTGGGTGCACCGTCCACCATCAGACACTTTGTACAGACAGGATGGAGTGCGCATCCACCATCAGACACTTTGTACGGACAGGATGGAGTGCACATCAACCCCCATCAGACACTTTGTACGACAGGATGGAGTGCACATCAACCCCCATCAGACACTTTGTACGACAGGATGGAGTGCACATCAACCCCCATCAGACACTTTGTACAGACAGGATGGGGTGCATATCAACCCCCATCAGACACTTTGTACAGACAGGATTGGGTGCACATCAACCCCCATCAGACACTTTGTACTACAGGATTGAGTGCACATCAACCCCCATCAGACACTTTGTACGACAGGATTGAGTGCACATCAACCCCCATCAGACACTTTGTACAGACAGGATTGAGTGCACATCAACCCCCATCAGACACTTTGTACGACAGGATGGAGTGCACATCAACCCCCATCAGACACTTTGTACGACAGGATTGAGTGCACATCAACCCCCATCAGACACTTTGTACAGACAGGATTGGGTGCACCGTCCACCATCAGACACTTTGTACGACAGGATGGAGTGCACCTCAACCATCAAACACTTTGTACAGACAGGATTGGGTGCACCGTCCATCATCAGACACTTTGTATGACAGGATGGGGTGCACCATTCATCATCAGACACTTTGTATGACAGGATGGGGTGCACCATTCACCATCAGACACTTTGTACAGACAGGATTGAGTGCACCATCCACCATCAGACACTTTGTACGGACAGGATTGAGTGCACCATCCACCATCAGACACTTTGCTGTGGGGGGATGTTTTAGTCCATTTGTAGGGGGTATTAGCATAGGAAGGCAACATATAACAGGAATGGAAAGTGTAGTTGATATAATAGATAGGGACTAACAAAAGGCATTTGATAAGGTATCGCATAAGTTTGTTATTAAAGTTGACCCCCATGGAATAAAATGATCCTGTCCTAGTCTGGACAGAAATCTGACTAAATAATAAGAAGCAGTCGTAATGAAATAGTAAGACTGAAAGGAAGTGTACAGTGGAGTTCCCCAGGCATCTGTACAAAGACCCATAGTGTTACTTAATGCATTTTACTGACTGGGACTTGGATGTAGGAAGCATAGTTTTCAAATTTGCTGACTACATAGAAACTTGCAGGTGTCGTGAACTTTAAGGAGCCTGGTACAGTACCAGACTTACGCGAGCTGAGGACAGGATGAATGGTCAGATAGATGGCAGTTGAAGTTTAATGTTGAGAAAGGTGAAGTGTTACACTTTGATTGGGAGGATAGAGGTGTGCACTTTTCCACACAAAAAAAAGGAGCAGAGACTTAGGATATTTCTGCAGAGTCTGTTGAAGGTGACAGGACAGGTTGGGAAAAGGGTTAAAAAGAAATATTGAACTGTATGGTTTACAAATAAAGGCATAGATCACAAGAGCAAACAAATTACAACCAATCTTCATATTAAATGCTGATTTGACCATTGTGTCCGGTTCTGGGTTCTATACTTGAGGAAGTAAAAGTTTTAGAAAAGATGCATAAGGAACTCAGCAAAATGATTCCAGCAGTGGGGATGTTGATGGATGAGAGAAGCTGAAGTTGTTCGTAGAACAGAGGAGATCACGAAGGGGGTTTGATAAAGGTGTTTTAAGGTATGTGGATCTTGATGGTTTTTAATTCAAGGTTCTTCACAAGTCGAGAATGAGGCATAAAACTTGTTGCTTACAATCGTTCTTATGAAGTGTTATGAGGGAGAAAAGACAGAGCCTATTGGCAGGAGAATGAACAAAATGAGAGAGAGAGAGACAGTCAACGTGGTTTGGTCCTCTTATACCAAATCGCTGATAACAGACATATTCCGTTCAAGTTCCATTGCTTAAATTAACCATTAGCATAGTCCCTATGGATACCTGCCACTAAAACTGAGAAGTTTCTAGAAAGATGCGATAGGGTCTTTTAAGAGACTGTTTGATAGGTACATGGAGCTCAGAAAAATAGAGGGTTATGGGTAACCCTAGGTAATTTCTAAGGTAAGGACATGTTCAGTGCAGCATTGTGGGCCGAATGGCCTGTATTGTGCTGTAGGTTTTCTATGTTTCTATGCAAAGGCAACTGCAACTACTGAAAAACACTAAACAATAACATATATGAGTAATTATATAAAATACAAGCATGAAGTTAAATTACAAAGAAAATAACAACTCTACAGCCCAATCCAACGGTACTAGATAAAGAGAAACTATACCCATTGGTGTGGAGGAGGCAAGAACAAGGCTCCATGGAACCCAGTACAGGCATAAGAAGGTAGATGTGAAATCTACATTCAGAAATGGTAATGGAGACCGGTTTAGTTGTGGTTTTCAAAAATGGAGCTGGATAAGCAACAGAAAGGAAAGAATTTGGAGGCTCAAGGAAGAGGGAGGCTGAGTGGAATTAGCTCGATTGCTCTTGCATAGAGCTGATATGGACTTGATGAGCCCAAAGCACTCCATTCACGCTGTAACTGTTCTATGAAAGGGTCTTAAACTAGTTCTCAGATCTATTACCTGCTTCCCAAGACATCACTGGAAGCAGTCAACACCAATAGCATAGTGATGTTATAAAGTATGATTTGACTGGAGACCACACAGCATTTTCCTCCTTTACACCAAGGTCATTTGTTCCATCTAGCACTTTGAAAGAATTACACAATTAATCCCACCCTCCTGTTTTTCCCAGAGAGCTCCACAGTTTTAAAAAGGATGCAGAGGAGGTTTACCAGGATGCTGTCTGGATTAGAGAGCACATCTCGTGAAGATATGTTCAGCAAGCTAGGGCTTTGCTCTTTGGAGCAGAGGAGGATGAGGCGTGACTGGATTGAGGTGTAGAAGATGATAAGAAGCATAGATCGAGTGCATAACCAGGGTGGAAGTGGCTAATATGGGGGTGTACTGTATAATTTTAGGGTGAATGGAGGAAAGTATTGGGGAGATATCAAAATAGATTCTTTTTACACAGAGTGGTGGGTGCATGGAACCCCCTGCCAAGGCTGGTGGTAGAGGCAGATACATTAGGAGCATTTAAGATGCTCTTAGATAGGCACATAGATGATAGAAAATGGAGGGCTACGTAGGAGAGAAGGGTTAGATTGATCTTGGAGTAGGTGTAAAAGTCACCACATTATCGTGAGCTTAAGGGCCTGTACTGTGCTGTTATGTTCAATGATCATACTGAGAAATGCAGACTATAACAAAGTTCTGCACAAAAAAAATTCTATACATACATCTTACCTTTGATTCTTTTGTCAACTGTACTGAATATCTCTCAGTTATGTCACGAACCCCGTGACGGGAATAAAGAACCAGCAGAGATGGAAAACACTTTGGAGTCCAGTATTGCTATAAACTAATAATATTTATTTGTAACTACGCAATACAGTAATATAAATGTAGATAAATCAAACAGGTTAACAATGATTTTTTATATATATATATGTATATATATGTAAGTATATCAGTAAGTGTGGAAATATACGTATGAAAAACCAAGCTTCTTTAAGTCTAGGAGTAAAAAGATACAGTCTTACGATGATGAGTAAAGTTCAGTTCAGTTCAGTTGGTGGTATTAAGTTGAGTAGTGATGGAGAGAGAGAGAGGGAGAGATTTAAGTCTTCAGGTGAGCTGACACTGTCGATCTTCTCGTTGTCCTTCGAAATCCTTTAAAAGTCACTGACTGTGACTTTAACAAAGGGGACCGGTTTTCTGTGGTGGAGCTTTCCCCCAGGCGAGGGTGGACACATGGACAACTCCCCACCAGTCAACCCTTTTCCTCTTTCCACTGCAAGAGCGATGGATCGATCCTCCAAAACCCACTTTTTCTGCAGGCACAACAATGCTCATTCAGTGTCCAGAACATGTGTCTGAGGTCTGTATCATCTGACCTCCTATTTATCTCACCGCACTGGGTACCACCTGTCATTCAAATAATCCCTCCTTCCTCTCTCTCTAAAAGAAATGCAAGCAGGCAGAAATCCTTGAAGAAAGTGTCAACAACCTGCCGAAAACCATAACATCAATTGTCCATTTAATAACACTCTCGGTCACCATGGCAACTTACGAGCTGCTCGGTGCTATGTCCACTTCAGCAGAAATCCAACAGTTAATCAGTTCTTTCTCGTTCCTTAAAGCGACAGTCCTACAGTTAATCTTCATCTCTCTCTCTCTTTTACAAACAACATGTCGGTGTTAAGTAACTCTGTCTCTTTTCAAAAGCACAGTTCATAGGGGTAATTCAGGATCCCATCACAGTTAATAGCCATCACCCTTGCTAATGAAATTGATTTCTCTCTGGATATGCAATCAAAATAACTCCTATAATTCAACATATGCCAGTTTACTAAGTGTAATTCATTGCATGCATTGTTCTTACATTTGCTTTTGGAGAACTCTTAAAGACATTTCCTGCAGGGAGGCCTGTCTCTGTTTAAAACCCTGACACCCAAGAGGTATTAAGTGAAAACAGTCCAACAGGAATTTCCATAGTAGTAACAATGAGGGAATTAACAGTCCTTCCAGGTGAGGCAACACTTCACCTGTGAGTCAGCTGGGGTGATATACTGCGTCCGGTGCTCCCGATGTGGCCTTTTATATATTGGCGAGACCCGATGCAGACTGGGAGACCGCTTTGCTGAACACCTACGCTCTGTCCGCCAGAGAAAGCAGGATCTCCCAGTGGCCACACATTTTAATTCCACATCCCATTCCCATTCTGACATGTCTATCCACGGCCTCCTCTACTGTAAAGATGAAGCCACACTCAGGTTGGAGGAACAACACCTTATATTCCGTCTGGGTAGCCTCCAACCTAATGGCATGAACATCGACTTCTCTAACTTCTGCTAATGCCCCACCTCCCCCTCGTACCCCATCTGTTACTTATTTTTATACACACATTCTTTCTCTCACTCTCCTTTTTCTCCCTCTGTCCCTCTGAATATACCCCTTGCCCATCCTCTGGGTTCTCCCCCCCCCCACCGTCTTTCTTCCCAGACCTCCTGTCCCATGATCCTCTTGTATCCCTTTTGCCTATCACCTGTCCAGCTCTTGGCTCCAACCCTCCCCCTCCTGTCTTCTCCTATCATTTTGGATCTCCCCCTCCCCCTCCAACTTTCAAATCCCTTACTCCCTCTTCCTTCAGTTAGTCCTGACGAAGGGTCTCGGCCTGAAACGTCGACTGTACCTCTTCCTAGAGATGCTGCCTGGCCTGCTGCATTCACCAGCAACTTTTATGTGTGTTGCTTTAATTTCCAGCATCTGCAGAATTCCTGTTGTTTGAGGGAATTAACATCTGTATCTTCTGCCTTAGATGTAAATATCACAGAGATGGGCCTGGAAGGGGTATTGTTTGGAATGCTGGATCGTGAGACAGATCGCAAGCTGTGTGCTGACATTCATGACACTTTGGGTCACATGCTTTCATCCTTGGCGGTTCAAAAGCTTTCCCATTGGCTGAAGCTCTGCAAAGACGTTTTGGCTGCATCAACAGGTACGTGGTGACTGTGGTCATGGAAAAACAATATAACATTTGTATTCATTTCCATTCCTTGGCCTCTTTCGCCTCTGCCCCCCCCCTTGTTATTCCACACAGCCAATGAAGCCATGTACAGTATAAATTGGCAAATTAGAGATATAGGAACAGGAGGAGCCCATCAACCCCGTGTTAACATATAGTGGAATCTTGCTAATCTGTATTTTAATTATTCATCTTGGTTTACACCCCTACTCTGCAAATATGTGTGGCACGGTAATGTAGCAGTTAGCGTGCTGCTACTACAGCGTCAGTGACCTGGATTCAATTTCACTGCTGTCTGGAAGGAGCTTGTACATGCTCCCTGTGACCCAGTGGGTTTCCACTTGGTGCTTCAATTTCCACCCCCATTCCAAAGGCAAACAGGCTAGTAGTATAATTGGTCACATGGCTACAATTGGGCAGCACGGGCTCGTTGGTCCAGAAGGGCCTATTACTGTGCTGTCTCTCTAAATAAAAAGATAACTGAGAAATATGGAGCAATGTGCACAAAATGGTGAAGGAACTCAGCAAGTCAGGCGGCATCTATGGAGGGGAATAAACACTGGACACTTTGAGCCGCAGCCTTTCACCAGGGCTATATTTGTATCTATAAAAATTGTGATAGTGGGACATAAATCCTTTATAGGAACTGGAATATTTACGTAGCTCTTGGACTCTGGCATGACCTCTAACTCCCCCACATCCCTGTCCCTGAATCATAACCCGATCCCTAATTCCGCTCTCTGCCCCCAAACCATCCCTACACACCCTAAAAAAAACCTAGTTTGAGCCAGAACCTTGACAGAGGCAGCAGCTCGGTGCCGTCTTCAGTGGAAGCTTATTGGAAAATCTCATAATATAACTTTTTGGACCAAGCTTTTATCCACGCGTGATAATTCCTCTACTTGCTGAGGGTTTCAAAAGAACGGTATTAATTCTTTGTCTACAAATAATTTACACACAGTAAGCTGCCAAGCAGTTTCATGATAATGACCTTAATATCTGTTTTAATGTGCATTGAGTGAAGAGCATTGGCCAACTCTCTGGGAGAATTCTTTTGCTCCTCTTTCAATATGGTTGTAGAATTTTTGTGCCCATTTGGCAGGGCAGTTGGGGGCTCGCTTTAATGTCTCATAGTAATCAGCCGCATTTCAGTGGTCAGAGTAGTATTGTTCTGCATTTGGATCAACGTGACTGAGGGATGGAGGTGTTGGGAAGGGAATGGTGTGGAGCACGATGAAGTAATGATTTTTACATTGCATCCATTCTAAATTATTTCCTTTTCCCAACTATACAGATGCAGGGGCTATAGGTCAGTTGGAAGAAACTAGAGATGAAGATGGAGAGAAGAAGGATGAAACAGACGATGAGATTATGTTCGCTGGCACAGGCGAGGAGGAGAAATCCAAGCCTTGTGTTGCCCCGAGGTGGGCCACTCGTGTGTTTGCCTCTGAGTGTCTCTGTCGGATCATCCTTTTGTGTGAGAATACAGACGAGGCACACTTCGATCTCGCCAAGGCCAGGGCCATGAAACACAAGAATCCCAAAAGTAAGTCCCATCTGGTCACCATTCTTTCCCTAGAAGATGTAACCCATCGTGGTGTAACTTGACAGGCTGGTGACCACTACAAATAATTCTGCAAAGTCTCTGGATCAACCTGATTGATGTTGGCCATCATTTATAACATCAGAATTATCCATTATCTTCTGCACTTTGCAAATAGTAGTTTTTCATTTTTGTATTATCCATTTCTTCCACATTCTCCTGCCTTATTTATTTTGCCATATATAAATCTGAATTCATGCCAAACTGTGTTTCTTAATGCTAGTGCCATTCACCCTTTGTTGATCGACCTCTGTTGGATCCTGATCTGTTAATGCCTCAATTAAAGACAATAAATCAATCTTGTTTTAGTCCCTCAGAGGCCTTGGCACTTCATACATCTAATCTCCTTTAACCTCTTACAATCTCTTTGCACTTCTCCATCTCAGGTCTCTTGCACAGTCCGAACTTTTCACCACTGTACCATTGCTTCACTGAACCTTCAACTGCTTAAGTGCTAAACTTTGGAACTTTCTCTCTGCCACTTTATCTTTGAAACCTCTGTATTTAGCTCAGGTTTCAGACACTTACCTTGATTTCAACTTCTATGGTTTGCTGTCAAATTTTGTTTGACATTCCAGTGAAACATCTCGAGATGCACGACTAGTCATAAGAATGAGCCACAAGTAGGCTATCTGGCCTCACTGATCACAGCTGTTCTTCTCCCCATCCATTGTTTCCTTGAATATCGGCAAATCTATTAACCTCTGATTAAATGCAATCAATGCTGAGCTTCCAGGGAAGGAATTTCCAAAGTTACACTCTGGGGGGGCAAAAAAATTGGTGTGAGTCTCCATTTTGGACACTAGCCTACCCACCATAAAGGACGTCTTCAAATGGCAAGGTTTCAAAAAGGCGGCATTCATTATTGAGGACCCTCCCCATCCATGACGTGACCTCTTCTTATTACTACGATCAGGTACAGGAACCTGAAGACCCACACTCAACATTAAAGAGCAGCTTCTTCCCCTTCACCATCAGATTTCTGAACGGACTATGAACACTACCTCACTTGAGCACTTCTAATGCTTTTTATTTTTTATTGTAACTTTGTAATGTTTTCGTCTTTTATGCAGGTGACCTGCTGGTGTTGCACCTTTCTGACCTTATCCGTATGGCCTTCATGGCTGCCACTGACCACAGCAACCAGTTACGAATGGCCGGACTACAAGCCCTTGAGGATATTATCAAGGAGTTTGCTTCTGTTCCAGAGCCTGAGTTTCCAGGCCACGTGATCCTGGAACAGTATCAGGCAAATGTAAGTTTACACCATCAGAAAGCACACTTGTATTGTGTAATACTCCATAAATTAATCAGGTTGGCGAGCCTTTAAGGGTGGAGGTGTTTATGCTAACTTCTCTCAACTTGTGCGATCTTAAATTATGGTGTCTACATTAATAATGGAAGCTGTCCATACAAATTTCTCAAGTGCTATTGTAAGGCGGAGATGGCATCACAAGTTTACAAGTTCACATTTTCTATGTAATGAGAAAAAGAAGCGTATAAATTTACAATATTGATTAAATTATGTGTGTAGTGGATTCCTATTAATTGGATCCTTGGTTAATCAGGGCAGCTGCTTATTTGAGGCAACTCTTAAAGAACAAAAACTAAGAAGATTAGCGGGATTCCCTTAGTTTATTTGAGACACTATGCAATTTAATTGAGGTAGGAGACTTGTTGAACAGATTCTAACTAGCCCCAGTCACACATATTTCAAAGGTTTCAAAGGTAGATTTAATGTCAGAGAAATGTATATAATATACATCCTGAAATGCTTTTTCTTTGCAAACATCCATGAAAACAGTGGAGTGCCCCCAAGGAATGAACAACAGTTAAATATTAGAGCCCCAAAGTACTCCCTCAGCTCTCCCCCCCGCCTGTAAACGGCAGCAAGCAACAATCCCCCCCTCCACCCACTGGCAAAAAGAGCATTGGCACCTGCCACCAAGCAATCAAGCGTGAGCAAAGCAATAGCAAAGACACAGACTTGCAGTTACGCCAAAAACTACTTGTTCACCTGGTATTTGACATACCACAGGTTCTCTCTCTCTATAATAAGGGAGAAAGAGATGTCTCCGGTTCACAGCGAGAGGGGAGACTTAACAAACAACTCGCTGGTTTACAATGTTAGAAGTCAGTTGCGTCGCTTTTTTTCCGCGCTCTTTCCCTAAATATCTCAAAGATCTTGGATCTCTGGACATACTGCTGTAGATCTTCCAATTCCCCCGACGACACACGGATCTCCTACCATGACACCGACCTTCGATCCACCCCTATCCAGCGCCCTGAGATCTTAGGCCTCCAATGACGAGCCAAACTCTTAGGCTGAGTCCTTGGTGTGCCAAACAACGGCCAGTTGTGGAACCTCGAGAGCGGGTCCTATTACTGTGAAGAACCGTAGTCAGTGTGTAACTCCAGGTCAGCGTCTTCAATAGAACCCTGAAAGGGTAAAATAGAGATATTAAAGATGGAAATAGAGCTGTTTCCGAAGCTGCAAGTAAAGGAGTCGCCATTAGACACTATTAACCCTCCTAAGCTCTGCCTAATGCTTAGTGTGGCCATTAGTCGCTACACTCCTTAGAGCAAACAGTTTTTCAATAGAGTCAATTGCGAGTGTTTGTGTTCAAAAGCAGTGATTTTTGTCACTGATAGATAGCAAGAAATAAGAAGTTAACACAATTCTGACTGTTTTACTCACTGTGCACCATTATCTGCACTAGGTGTTTGCACTAGTTTTGTTCATTGTCGATAACGATTAGGAATTAATATTCAGTTTTAAAGTATTGCAATAGTTTTGATAGTGTTCTAATTTGTTCTGTACTTCATCTAAATGCATAATTTATTCCTTGGTTTGTTTCTTTTTTTTTTATTCCTTTTTAATTATTTCCATGAAACTGGCTCATTTGGGCAGCAACTTCATTGGGCCAAAATGTACTTGTCACAATGTGTCCCAATTAACTGGAATCCATTGTATTTAAGTTCAAGTTTAATTGATTTTCAACCATACGTAAATGCAGCCAAGGTGCAAAGCTCAGTAGTGACGGCACATAGCACATAGAGTCACAGTAGCAGCAAAACTCAGTCACACAAAAAATAAACCCAGATCCCTGGGTGGCATGGTCTGTGCATTGATGGTGTATGGGATGTTCAACACTGGAGGGCAGCACTCTTGACATATTCCTTCCTGCATTCAGTTTCATCAAAATATATACTTGACTTTTTTTGTTAAATAAGAAAGATCAATTACTCTTGTTTTTGACTCCCAGTGGTCCATAGATGAAAGGTTAAGTAAATCTTATTGATCATTGAGTATCGGATGGTTTAAAAACATAGTTTGAATTTATCAATCATATGTAGTTGGTGTTAATGAAACTTACAACAGACATGGTAAAATTAATAGAAACAAGGGTCGATGGAGCTTATAATTTTGGACACTGTGAGACATGGAGGCGCAAGTTGATCTGCTCCATTTATAACATGAACAGTTTTCCACGAGGGTAACATGTTGAGTTCCTAACAGGAATTCTTAACCCTTTAAAGTTCATAGAACAGTACAGCTCACATTACTGAACATTAGACAATCAATGATGCCAAATCTGTATTTTCAAATTTAAGCTTGTTCATTTTTCCAAGTCACTTTAATTCTTCATGAGATGAGTTTTGTTTTTGAACTTGTTTTAATCAGATATCTCTTATTTTGAAATTGATGTTAACAGACATTAAAATGGCCCATTCAGTGTGATGTGAACCTTTGCTGGAAACTGCTCTCTACTCAAACAGCACTTTAATTGCTACCACAATTAGTCAGACACTTTCTTGGCTAACTGGGCAGTTTGAATTGTAAAATAGCTAAATTGTCCTCACTTACTCGGAATGGCAGGTTGTAGCCCAGGATGTACCCATTGAGCCACGTGAAGCTGGTCCTTGTGCTTTGAAGTTATGCTGCTTGTATTTCTCATTAGACAGTTGGATAAGTTGCTGAAGAAGGCACATGGGATAATTGATTCATAGAATATTAAAACAGACGTTATAGTACAACTTTATGAAGCATAATTAGACCAGCTCAGGAGTATTGTGTGCAGTTCTAGTTGCTACACCTTTGAAAGAACATGATTGCACTGAAGGTGCAGAAAAATTCAAAAAAATGTAGCCAGGGTTAACACAAAATAATCTGCAGATGCTGGGGTCAAGTGAGGCAACACTTCACTTGCGAGTCTGTTGGGGTCATCTATTGCATCCGGTGCTCCCAATGCGGCCTCCTCTACATTGGTGAAACCCGACGCAGATAGGGGGACCGCTTCGTCGAGCACTTCCGCTCGGTCCGCCACAACAGACAGAATCTCCCAGTAGCCACCCACTTCACCTCTGCTTCCCACTCCCATTCAGACATGTCCATACATGGCCTCCTCTGCTGCCATGATGAGGCTAAGCTCAGGTTGGAGGAACAACATCTCATATACAGTCTAGGTAGTCTCCAGTCCCCTGGTATGAACATAGAGTTCTCCAACTTCCAGTAATTCCCTCCCCCTCCCTTCCCCTATCCCTATGTCACTCTGCCCCCTCCCCCAGCTGCCTATCACCTCCCTCATGGTTCTGCCTCCTTCTACTACCCATTGTGTTTTCCCCTATTCTTTCTTCACCTTTCCTGCCTATCACCTCCCTGCCTCCCCTCCTCCACCCCTTTATCTTTCCCCTTACTGGTTTTTCACCTGGAACCTACCAGCCTTCTCCTTCCCACCCTCCTCCCACCTTCTTTATAGGGCCTCTGCCCCTTCCCTCTTCAGTCCTGACGAAGAGTTCCAGCCTGAAACGTCGACCGATCTTTTCCACAGATGCTGCCCGACCTGCTGAGTTCCTCCAGCGTGTTGTGACTGTAGCCAGGGCTGGAGCATTTCCGTAATGAGGAGAGACTGAAAGGGTTTTTTTCACTTGACTGGGCAGCACAGTAGTGTAGAAGTTAGCGTAATGCTTTATAGCGCCAGCTGTAAATAAGGGTTCTACTCCTGTTGCTGTTTGTCAGGAGTTTGTACATTCTCCCCATAACCACGTTGTATTTCCTTCAGATGCTCCAGTTTCAATAGAGATTAATCAGAATCAATTCAATGAATGGAACAAAATGTTATCAAGATATATATGGCAAGGTAAAAGGCCTAGGGTTCATCTCAAAACTTTGCAATTAGCCAAGGAAAGCGGGGGGGGGGGGCTATCTTTTCTTAGAGATTATTATTTTGCAGCACAGTTGAGAGCCGTGATATGTTGGTGCAACCCATCATATGACGCTCAATAGAAAAACATTGAGGAGGAGATTCTTCCCATCCCCATACAGGCAATTTTGGCTGATGATAACCTACAAAGGTACATAAACACTATTGATAATCCATGGGTGAAATGGACTCTTAGAATATGGAAAACTATTATAAAAGAATATAAACTAGAGGGAGATATTGTAATTCTTAAATGGTGTGCATGTGACTCAGATTTTACCCAAATAAACTGGATGCTAGATTTAAGGACTGGACAGCTAAAGGAATAACAGTTCTTTGCAATATAATGAAAGAAGAAACACTTCAGTTTTGAAATGCTTAAAGAGAAACACTTATTAGAAAAACAAGACTTTTATCGGTATCTACAGGTGCGACAGTACATTAACAGGAGGGTTAAAAGTGTAACCAAGGCAAGTACATGTTTGATAGAGCTATTTAGAAAAGGATATAGTTCAGATAACGGTAGTAGAATCATTTCAAGCGTGTATAAGGGTTTGTCAAATCTTAAAACACATACGACTTCATACATTAAAACAAAATGGGAGAAAGAAAGAGGGATAAT
The DNA here is from genome assembly GCF_963921235.1 of Mobula hypostoma. NCBI lineage: Eukaryota > Metazoa > Chordata > Chondrichthyes > Myliobatiformes > Myliobatidae > Mobula > Mobula hypostoma. Next base: position 85,704,061 of record NC_086098.1, read on the forward strand.
TATATCTGAAGAAGAATGGACAATAATATGGAGATATCAATGGAAGTGTACCAGTTCACAGAAATGGAGGGAGTTTGAATGGAAAACCTTGATAAGATATTTTATTACACCCTCTCAGAAATCCCATTATGATAGTAACCTCCCTGTTTGCTGGAGAAATTGTGGAAATCAAAATGCAAATCATTATCATATTTTCTGGGATTGCCATGTTATCAAAGACTATTGGAGTGGAATACACAATGCCCTACAAGACATTTTTAAATATGAAATACCCTTAGAAAGTAAGACCATATATTTTGGGTATGTACCTCAAGAATGGTTGAAAAGAGATAAATATTTAATGAATATACTGCTGGTGGCTGGTAAAAAGACTCTTACCAGGAAATAGTTATCACAGGAGAATCCAACTTTAAACGCATGGATGGAAATTACAATGGACATTTACAAAATGGAGAAGATAACAGCATCTGTTCATCATAAGTTGGAACAATTTGATTCATACTGGGAAAAATGGTTCAGCTACATAACACCTCACAAGCCTGATTTTATTCTCACAAATCAATGAATATGTTGTTAAAAAAAATCACTCCCTACTTGTACATAGTTTTCTCCATTTGCTTGTTCTTTCTTTCCTCTCTTTTCCATAGGTGTATGCCTCAGATAAATATTATGTGGAGATTTGTGGCAAATATGATTTTATGATATATGTGTACAATATCTGAAATACATCTTATGGAAATGTTTGTATTATGATGAACTTTAAATTACAAAAAAAAAAGCTCCAGTTTCCTCCCACATTCCAAAGGTGTACAGTTAGGGCTAGTGAGTTGTGAGCATGCTATGTTGCTACCGGAAATGTAGTGACACTTGTGAGCTCCCCAGCACGATCCTCATTGCTTTGGCTTTACATTGTCTGTTTCAATGAACATGTGACAAATAAAGCTAATCTTTAATCTTTGATGTGAGAGGACCTGATAGAGGTATGCAAAATTTCAAAGACATAATGGTAGGGTGGACTGTAGGAAACATTTCTCTAGAGCAGAGGTGTCTAAAGTTAGAGAGCTTGGACTTTGCATAAAGGATAAAAGTTTTAGAGGGGGGTCTGAGGGAGAATTTTTTTTTCACCTGGAAGGCGGTTGAATTCTGGAACACACTGTTTGACGAGATGGTGGAGGCATAAGGTTTAAAAAGTAACTAAACAAGCACTTAAATTGCCAAGAGATAGATGGTTTTCTTTTCTTTTTCTTTTTAAATCTTTTTATTGAATAAGTATACAAAGGGTAAACCATAAAGGCACTAATACACTGTTAGAGATTACAGGAAATATTAATACAGAAGAAAAAATTGATACAAACAGTGCAATTTAAACATAAAATAATAGTATACTAATTTATATATACATATATCAATAGAGAAAAGGAAAAAAGACCCCAAAAAAAACCCACCGTGCAACTAAACTAAAAGCAAAGCAAAGCAATGGGCTAACTTGGAAACAGGTAGAGTTAAAGAACTTAAAATCACGTCCTCAAACCCGACCTCCATTAAAAACAGTAAAAAAAAAAGGCAAGAAGGGAATATAAATATGGAACAAAAGAGAAAAAAAATTACATTAAATGAAAATATTGAATAAAAGATCTCCATTTCTGATCAAATTTAAGTGAGGAATCATAAAGATTACTTCTAATTTTCTCCAAATTTAAGCATAATATCGTCTGGGAAAACCAAAAAAAAGGTAGTTGGAGCATTAAGCTCTTTCCAATGTTGTAAGACACATCTTTTCGCCATTAAAGTAAGATAGATGGTTTTGAACGCAGGGCTGGTAATAGGATCAATGTAGATGTGTAGTTGATGGTTAGCAAGGACTGAAGGGCCGATTTCTGTGTAGTATAATTGTAGACTCAGCAGCAATGCAGTGCGTATTTTGTTATTCATGATCGGGAAGCTGTGTGCAGAAGTCAAGAGCCAGGCCTGGCTAAGAGCAGATGTAATGATCAAAGAGAAAGAGAGTTATGATGGCACTGACTGCCGACCCACATTCACAGTTGTGAACCAGTTACAAACCAAGATATGAGATATCTCAGCAATTCTTGGATTGCAAAACAATCAAGCTAAGGTCTATAAACAGTAATTAACTTATTTTATGACCGGAATTTAGATTGAAAATGTTACACTGTGTTCACACACAAACTCAGCTTTCTTGAGTGCACAGTTGAAATAGTGTGCACTGCTTCATTTTCCAGTCTACTGACTGGTGTCGAGGCTCTAGAGATGATACTGCTTATATTCACTCTGAGGTTACCATGCATGAAGATGTAGAAAGATTTGACAAATGTACGCCATTTTAAACAAAACCGCAGTGATTTTGAGGCAATTGTTAATCAGGAAGGGAAGAGGTCGCATAATTATAAACAGGATCTTTGAGTTGCATGCTAACACAAAAAGACGTAGAAAAAAGATAAAAGAGTCCTGGATGGAGAGCAGAATCAATTCTGCACTGAGTTGTAATGGAATCATTTATAGATATTAATAGTTGAAGAAATATTAATGCACAGGTGGTTGAAATTAAAAAAATATATACATAAACAGTGCAGACAGATTAAAGTTAGAACCAGAATGGATGGTTTAGGCTGAATGCCTTTGTTGTATTTTTCAGTAACCCATTGTTATTCTGTGTTTCATTATGAATGTCATTCACAATACTTCACTATGAATATAAACTGGGGATAATCTTACAATGTTATCGCTCAAGTATTTGAACTATCATCAATGTGAATTTATAACTTTGATTCATAGTCATATACTCCAACACCCACTGAAGTGAGTACAAAGTTCAGGTACATGAAGCGTGAGTGAAGGTTGACCAAAAAGATGATACAGTAACAGAGGAACCCAGGTCAGTCTGCTATTGAGCAAACTATCTATTTTATGTATTGCATCAGAGGTTAGAGATTGTACAGTGCTCCTAATAGCACTGATAGTGCCTGTCCTTAATCAATGGAAGCTGAATACTTGCTCTGAGTTGCTACTTTGCTGTTGAGTGTGCTACTGGTTATCAGTGGTATGTTCGGCATCAGTGACTAATTGTTTTGTAATTTAGGTTGGAGCAGCCTTGAGGCCAGCTTTTTCACAAGATACGCCATCTGACATCACTGCCAAAGCCTGCCAGGTGAGTAGTTTCCCAGAGTAAAACCCAATACAAAGCAACTGGTCATTAGCATGGCCACATTTCCTAAAAATCTCACTGTTTCCACAAGATTTTCAGACACTTATAGAATGTATTTCTCTCCATAAATAAATCATGTTATCTGTTAATGGTTCTTGGAGACAACAGCTTATCTGGCTAGCAACTTGAATGTTAGTACAATGTCAATACAATATCAGGAATAAATTCACTACCCCAACCTCCTAGTTATTGACAAGAACCTACCTAATTAAATCTTAAAACTACTGGGATATTCACCATTGGTCAATGCTAATGTACTTATCACCTTCTTTGTAAAAGCAAGTTGCATTTGCAATTTCTTTCATTGGAAAATGTCAAGGTCTTTCTCCCTCGAGTCTGTTTGGTTATACCATAAGAGCATGGCCAATTATATACCTTCACTTATTCTTCCTTTCTCAATTACTGGGTCTTGTAACTGGAAAAAAAATACACTTTGTTATTTAAAACTCCAGCCTTTAGGAAGACTGAGGTTATACTATTGAATCAGGTCTGTGGGTCCAGTAAGTAAGACAGGAAGGCACTGACTTCGAATGGGTATATTAATCATTTACTTACAAGCAGTAAAAATTTGACCAAACATTAATGTTCCATGTTACAGACACTACGAAGCTAAATATTCAACAAACGTACTGAGTTAAAAGTGTGCACCGAGCATACCTTCCCAATCATCAATGTGCATCCTTGCCTTAAAGAAAGGAAGAGAGAGCGAGCCCCTTCCAAGTGCTATTTTATATGCCCGGGACATTTGTAGCTGGACACCAGGCAGCTAACCAATGAGAAAAGCAGCTGCAGTTTCTAAACTAACCGATCACAACGTTAGTCCTGACAAAGAGTCTCGGCTTGAAACGTCGACTGCACCTCTTTACAGATGCTGCCTGGCCTGCTGCGTTCACCAGCAACTTTGATGTGTGTTGCTTGAATTTCCAGCATCTGCAGAATTCCTGTTGTTTGCGATCACAACGGAAGCAACTTTCAACAATCAAATAAGGCATACCCCGCTTTCTCCCCCCCCCCAAAGACAGAGATTCACATTTCGAGCATGTTGTTTGTGAAGAGCTAAATCCTGCATCATTCTGGTGGTTGTCATTAGCCAGTAACTTAACTAGATTATCCACATCAGCTCACTGGTTCCAAGAGTTGGTTCGTTGTCAGTGATTCATCTCTTTACACAACAAAGTTTGTCCATACAAGTTAGGAGTGCAATGGATTAACCACTGAGTGAGTGGAACCTCAACAACTTATCCATTCCATAGGTCCCTCAAAGTTGCCATGCAAGTTGATGGTGTGGTTAAGAAGGCATATGGTTGTTCAACTTCATTAATCATGGGATTGAGTTCAAGTGCTGCAAGGTAATTTGCAGCTCTATAAATTTCTTTTGACCATACTTGGGGTATTGTCTTCCATTCTGGTCGCCACATAGGAAGAATGTGTCACCAAAGAAAGGTTTAAAAAAAAGAAATCAAATCCTTAGAAAGAGGTGACATGAGATCGGAAGGTTTAGAATCCCTGTGGGTAGAGCTAAGAAATCACAAGGTAAAAAGACATTGATAAGAATTATATACAGGCCTCCGAATGGTAGCAAAGATGTGGGCTACTAATTAAAGCTGGAGACAGGAAAGACATGTCAAAAGGTCATTGTTACGACAGTGATGGGGAATTTTGATATGCAGGCAGATTGGGAAAATCAGGTTGGTGCTGGATACCAAGAGGGGGAATTTGTAGAATGCCTACAAGATGCCTTTTTGAATAGCTAATGGTTGAGCCCACTAGGGGATCAGCTATTCTGGACTGGGTATTGTGCAATGAACTGGAATTGCTTGGAGAGTTCAAAGTAAAGGAACCCTGAGGGACAAGTGATCATAATATGATCAAATTCACACTAAAATTTGAGAGGAAGAACCTTAAGTCAGATGTATCGTATTACAGTAAGTAAGGGGAATTACAGAGGCATGAGAGAGGAGCTGGCCAGAGTTGATAGGAAGGGGACACCAGCAGGGATGATAGCAGAACAACAATGGCTTGAAATTCCAGAAGCAGTTTGGAAGGCTCAGAATAGATACATCCCGAAGAAGTAGTATTCTAAAGGCAGGATGACACAACCATGGCTGACAAGGGAGATCAAAGCCAACATGAAATCCAAAGAGAGGGCAAATATTGGAGAAAAATTTGTGGGAAGTTAGAGGATTGGGAAACGTTTAAAAACCAACAGAAGGCAACCTTGAAGGAAAAGATGGAATATGAAGGTAATTGAGCCCATAATATTAAAGATGATATCACGTGGTCTGTTCATACCGGCTGCGTGTTGAATAAAGCACAATAGTGCCTCTTTCATCTCAGACGGTTGAAGAAGTTTGGCATGAGCCCCTAATCCTAAGGACTTTCTACAGGGGCACAATTGAGGACATCCTGACTGGCTGCATCGCTATCTGGTATGGGAACTGTACTTCCCTCAATCACAGAATTCTGCAGAGATTGGTGCTGACAGCCCAACGCATCTGGAGATGTGAACTTCCCACTATTCGGGATATTTACAGAGGCAGGTGCATAAAAAGGGCAGGAAAGATCATTGGGGACCCGAGTCACCCTAACCACAAACTGTTCCAGCTGCTACCATCCGGGAAATGGTACCACAGCATAAAAGCCAGGACCAACAGACTCTGGGACAGCTTCTTCCACCAAGCCATCAAACTGATTAGTTCACACTGATACAATTGTATTTCTATGCTGTACTGACTGTCCTGTTGTACATACTGTTTATTATAAATTATTATAAATTGCACGTTTAGACGGAGACGTATTGTAAAGGTTTTTACTCATGTATATGAGGGACATAAGTAATAAAATCAATTCAATTCAAAAGTTTCTTCAGATCTATAAGGAGTAAAAGAGAGGTGAGAGTAGATAATGCACCACTGGAAAATGATGCTGGGGAGCTAGTAATGGGGGACAAGGAAATGGCGGACAAATGGAATAAGTGTTTTGCATTGGTCTTCGCTGTGAAAGACATTAGTAGTCTGCCAGAAGTGAGTGGCAGACTACCGTTACTAGGGAGAAAGTACTTGGCAAATTGAAAGGTCTGAAGGTAGATAAATCACCTGGATCAGTTGGTCTACACCCCAGGGTTCTGAAAGAGATGACTGAAGAGACTGTGGAAGCATTAGTAATGATCTTTCAAGAATCAATAGATTCTGGCATGGTTCCGGGGCACTGAAAAATTGCAAATATCAGTCCACTGTTCTGGACTGGGTGTTGTGTAATGAACTGGAATTGATTTGACCAGTTAGTCTGACCTCAATGGTTGTGACGATGTTGGAGTCAATGGTTAAGGATGAAGGCACATGATACAGAAGGCCAAAGTCCTTAAGAGAAAATCTTGCCTGACAAATCTGTTGGAATTTTTTAAAGAAATAACAAGCAGGACAGACAAAGGAGAATCGGTTGATGTTTCAAAAGGCCTTTGACAAGGTGTCACATATGAGTCTGCTACCAAATTAACAGCCCATGGTATTACAGGAAAGATATTAGCATAAAAAGAGCATTGGCTGATTGGCAGGAGGCAAAGAGTAGGAATAAAGGAATTCTTTTTTGGTTGGCTGCTGGTGACTAGTAGTGTTTCACAGGGGTTTGTACTGGGACCGCTTCTCTTTACATTGTATGTCAATGATTTGGATGATTGTATTTATGGCTTTGTAGCCAAGTTTGCGGATGATATGAATACAAGTGGAGGGGCAGGTTGTGTTGAAGAAGCTGGGAGGCTGCAGAAGGACTTGGGCAGATTAGGAGAATGGGCAAAGAAGTGGCAGATAGAATACAATGTTGGGAAGCATATGGTCCTGCACTTCGGTAGAAGAAATGAAAGGGTAGACTATTTTCTAAATAGAAAGAAAATTCAGAAAGCTTAGGTGCAAAGGCACTTGGGAGTCCTCATGTAGGATTCCCTAAAGGTTAATTTTATAGGTTGATTTGGTGGTGAAGAAGGCACCAATGTTAGCATTCATTTGGAGAGGACTAGAATATAAAGCAAGGATGTAATGTTGAAGCTTTATAAGACACTGTTAAGGCCTCACTTGGAGTATTATGAGCAGTTTTGGGCCCAATATATAAGAAAGAATGTGCTGCCATTGGAGAGGGTTCAGAGGAGGTTCATGAGAATGATTCCAGGAATGAAAAGGTTACCATATGAGGACCAGTCGATGGCTTTGGGCTTCTACTCAGTGGAATTCAGAAGAATGGGGGGTGGGGATCTCATTGAAATCTTTTGAATGTTGAAAGGCCTCAATAGAGTGGACGTGAAGAGCATGTTTCCTGTGGTGGGGGAGGCCAGGACCAGAGGAGGGCACAGCCAATAGAGGGACATCCATTTAGAATGGAGATGAGGAATTTTTACGCCAGAGAGTGCTGAGTCTTGAATTTGTTACGGCTGTGGAGGCCAAGTCACTCAGTATATTTAAGGCAAGGTTGATAGATTCTTGATTAATCAGGGCATGAAGGGTTATGGAGAGGAGGCAGGAGACTAAGGCTGAGAAAGAGATGGATCAGCCATGATGAAATGGTGGAGCAGGCTCTGAGCCAAATGGTCTAATTCTGCTCCTATATCTTATGATCTTATGTGCAAGTTTTAGAAAGGAGCAGAGAAGATTTACCAGGCTTCTGGTTTCTTCCCCCTTCTTTTCCAGTCCTGATGAAGAGTCTCAGCATGAAACATTGACTATTTATTCCTCTCCATTGATGCTGCCTGACCTGCTGAGTTCCTCCAGCATTTTCTGTGTGTTACTCTGGATTTCCAGCATCTCCAGAACCTCTTGTGTTTAAGATTTATCAGGAAACTGCTTGGATTAGAGAGTATGTTTTTTTGAGGATAGGTTGAGCGAGCTGGGGCTCTCTCTGGAGCGGAAGAGTATGAAAGGTGGCTTGATACAGGTGTGTAAGATGATAAAATGTACAGATAGAGTGGACAGCCAGAGCTTTTCCCAAGGTGGAAATGGCTAATGGAAGTGATATAGCTTTATTGGGGGTGCAGTTGTCAGAAAGGTTTTCTTTTTACACAGGGAGCCACGCATATAAAAGGACAATTCTGTAAGTCCCAAGTTTTACTTGTATAATTGACTAATTTACTTCCTTTATGAGTGGAAACAGATTTTAGTTTTAATCCTTAAAAAATACTTAAATCACTGAGATTATTTTGCAGTTTTGAGCTTCAACAATCCAAGTTTAATTACCTTTGCTTGGTTTGTGTCATCTCTTGTGAATTTTCACTGCAGATAAAGAATACAATTCCATTAGCTTTTATCACACTTTCCTTTGTCCATCCACATTAGCTAATTATGGATCTTTCTCCCACTGAGTGTAGTCTGTCAAACTATTGCTCACACTCTTAGTTGTAACTTCCACTCCATGTACACATCTAATGGCGCCATCTCCAACTCTCCATTCATAGAGTTTAGAACACTACAGCACAGAAACAGCCCGTGCTGAACTATTAATCTGCCTAGTCGCATCAACCTGTACCCAGACCATAGCCCTCCATACCACCCCTTATCCATGTACCTATCCAAATCTCTCTTAAATGTTGAAATTGAACCCACATCCACCATTTACGTTGGCAGCTCATTCCACACTCTCACCACTCTCTAAGTGAAGTTCCACCATATGTTCACCTTAAACATTTCACCTTTCTATTTTAACCATGACCTCTAGATGTAGTCTCACCCAACTTCAGTTGCATTTACCCTATCTATACCCCCCCATTATTTTGCATACCTCTATCAAATCTCCCCTCGTTCTTCTATGCTCCTAACATTCAACCTTTTCCTATAACTCAGGTCCTCAAGTCTTGGCAACATCCTTGTTAATGTTCTCTGCACTTTCGATCTATTGACATCTTTCCTTTAGATAGGTGCTCTACACACTATCTTTCCACACCTGGAGAAGAAGGATGCTTATGTGAGAATGCTGTTCTTGGACTACAGTTCAGCATTCAAAACCATAATTCCCTCCAGGCTTGACAAGAAGCTCAGAGACCTCGGCTTTCACCCTGCCTTATGCAGCTGGATCCTGGACTATCTGTCAGATTGCTGGCAGGTGTTAAAAGTGGGCTCCCTCACTCCTGACCCTCAACACAAGAGCCCCCCCAGGGCTGTGTCCTAAGCTCCCTCCTCTACTCTCTGTGTACCTATGATTGTGTAGCCACTCACAGATCCAATCTGCTAATTAAATTTGCAGATGATACTACATTGATTGGCCTTATCTCAAATAATAACGAGGCAGCCTACAGAGATGAAGTCATCACCGTGACACAGTGGTGTCAAGAAAGCAACCTCTCCCTCAATGTCACAAAAACAAAGGAGCTGGTTGGGGACTACAGGAGGAATGGAGACAGACTCACCACTATTGACATCAATGGATCTGGGGTTGAGAGGGTGAACAGCTTCAGCACATAGTAAACACATCACCGAGGACCTCACTTGGTCTGTACATACTGACTATGTGATGACAAAGGCACAACAGCACCTCTTGCACCTCAGACAATTGAAGAGGTTTAGTATGGGTCCCCTAATCCTAAGAACTTCCTATAGGGGCATGATTGAGAGCATCCTGACTGGCTGCATCACTGCCTGGTAATGGGAACTGTACTTCCCTCAATCGCAGGACTCTGCAAAGAGTGGTGCGGACAGCCCAGTGCATGTGTGGATGTGAACCTCCTGCTATTCAGGACGTTTACAGTGACAGGTGCATAAAAAAGGGCCCGAAAGATAGTTGGGGACTCGACTCACCCCAACCAAAAACTGTTCCAGCTGCTACCATCCGGAAACAGTACCACAGCATTAAAACCAGGACCAACAGGCTCCGGGACAGCTCCTTCCACCAGGCAATCAAACTGATTAATTCACGCTGACACAATTGTATTTCTAGGCTATATTGACTGTTCTATTGTATATCTTACTGTAGATACTATTTATTACAAATTACTTTAATTTCCACATTGCACATTCAGATGGAGATGTAACATAAAGTTTTTTACTCATGTATGTGAAAGATGTAAGAAATAAAGTCAATTCAATTCAAACAGTACTCCAAATTAGGCTTCACCAACATCTTGTACAACTTCAATCTAACATACTGACTCTACTCAATACTTGGATTTATGAAGGCCAATGTACCTTTGTCTGCAAAGCTGGCGCTTGCAAGACTTAAAGATGCTTTGCATGTAGTAAACAAAACTACTAATTTTTCTACTAAATATAGATTTTTGGGACCATGATCACTGCAATCCGCAGCCTATAATTTCCCACTGGGAGGTGTGTTTTTAAACTGTCTGTATGACCAGCCGCTTTTGTGATATCCTGAAATATTTGATGAACTGGACCCTTGAGAATTGAAGTACGGATGTGGCAGCCATTGCTAGAGTGGACGGGGCCAGATTAAAGCAGAAGGCCTGGGCCCGAGAGCAGATAACAAACTAATGTTTGGCTGATTTAAGCGTGAGCCAGATTAAAAAGATTAAGGTGTTGAGGCTGAGGGTGGAGTACAAATTGGTGTTCAGCTCACCACTCTGTGATTCTTTACTCATCTCAGCGTTGAACTGACTCTGCAGCTGCAGCCTGTAGCCATCAGCACTTGCTTCAGCACTGAAACTGACTTTGCGGCTCGGCCTGCAGCATCGGGCTCTTGGAGTGGCTATATGACCGTGGACTCACTCTTGGAGACTGTTGTTCATGTGTTGTGGTTTGTTTGTTTGCTTTTTTATTAGTTGCATAACTTGTTCTTTTTCGTACATTAGATGTATGACTGCCTTTGTAGAGAGTGGTTTTTCGTGAATTCTATTGTTTCTTTGTTTTATGACTGCCTGCAAGAAGATGAATCTCCAGGTTGCATATAGTATATGTACTTTGATAATAGAAGTACTTTGATAATAAAACTACTTTGAACTTTGAAAAGCTTTTTTTAAGACACTCTCTACCTGAGACACCACTTTTTAGGAATTATGGATATATATTCCCAGATACCTCTGATCTACAGTACACCTCAGTGCCCAACCATTCCTTTGTTCAGGGCATTAATTTATGTGATGAAAAGCTGATACTGCAGAGGAGATGGTGCCCAGTGAACACCCCTTGTCCCATCTCATTAATCTGTCCTTCATTTGTACATTTGGTTCCAATGTCTAACTGGAGTTAAACTGTTCCTGCAATTCAGTTTGCTGAAAGCTTTTGGAGTACTCAGGACTTCTTTCATCAACCCTCGTGGCTCACAAGGTGATGATCTTTGCTGAGGTGAATTTGCAGAATGGGCTACTACCTCTTTAAAGTATATTGTTCATCTCTGGATCTCAGCAAAAATAGGTAACCTGATGTTTCCTTCCTATCTTAACAGGTCTTGCGTATTCTTGATTGTTTTATATTTGCCATTTTCTGAATTGGGAATTCAATCATGTAGGGTAGCTGGTGAATTTGGTTTAAAATCCTCAGTCTTGTTTTCAGATCTTTCCATGACTTGGCCTCTCCTCCTCTCCCAAACTCTACAAAGCCACCCAATCACATTTTTACAGATTTTGCATCTTCAGAAGCCAGAGACAGGCCCATGCAAGATCAACCTAATCTTTCTCTTCTCATGACCCTACAGAGCTGCATGCCATTTCAAACATTTCTCCAATTCCCAAGCCTCTGAGTTCTGGAATTCCTCTACTCAACACCTTTGTTTCCTTAACTCTGTTCTTTCTTTTAAGAGAGTCATTAAAACCTATTAATTTGACAACATTTTGATTGTTTCATTGTATGTTTTAATGTACATGTGACAAATAAAGCAAAACTTTATAAAACTGTATAAGACTAGAAAACTGAAATCCTTTCCCCCAATGTTATTTATTTATTTATTTCCTGATAGTTTGGTGGTGGTGGATCATTTTATTCCACTGTTCAGAGATGTTTGCACTGTTAAATCCATTACATAAATCTGTTGTTGCAAGTCTTTGATGTGTTAAAAGTACTTCATCACCTTTGCATTAAAAATATCTACTGCTGTTATCTTTTGCAGGTTTGTAGCACCTGGATCGGGAGTGGGGTCGTTAGTGATTTAAATGACCTGCGCAGGGTTCACAATCTTTTGGTGTCATCTTTAGACAAGATGCAATCTGGGAAAGGCTCCTTGAGCCAATTGTACAGTGAGAGTGCTACTACAATGGAGAAACTGGCTGTGCTGAAAGCTTGGGCAGAGGTAAGCTTGTGAGTGAGGTGAGGGATGATATTAAATCCAGCACAATTCCTTTGAGTCTTTTGCAGCAATCAGTGGCTGATGCTGTGTGCAACCTGCTCTGCTGTAGCTCCCACAGTTGGGTGCAAGCTTCTTGGTACTTGCTGTGTTTCAATCCCACGTTGAAGTAGAATTTGATTTTAGTGAGAGTTGGTGCACATTGGGAGCTGTATATCCTGGATAATTTTGTTGATGCCAAACATTGAAAGTGGAATAAATGTTAGTTTACCATGTTAACTTCACTGAAGTTTCAGTATGTGTGCTCAAAGCATAATGGAGTGGTCACCCTATTAACAGTGCAGTACTGGCTTTTCTTTATCACAGATATTCCTGTAGCAATCCATTGAGGGAAGGTAGCAATAATGCAGTAATCCATGATTTACAATGTTTATAGGAGATTTCTGTCACAGTTGCATATTACAGCAATTTCCTTCATTACACGTTCACCCTTTCCGTGTTAACAAATTTCACGTCACATGCCAGTGATAATAAACCTGGTTCTGATACTGACTCTGACTATTCCTCTTTCCCTTGTCCCATCTACCTTCATTTGCCCGTTGTTCCCTCTGCTTATTGGAACCGTTAGGCTCCTGAACCATAGAACAGTGCCCAGGAACAGGCCCATCGGCCCACTATATTGTGCCGAACCAATTAAGTTGGTAACCAAATGACTAAATAAACTAATTTCTTCTGCTTACACAATGTCTATATCCTTCCAGTTCCCTCAAATTCATGTGTCTATCTAAATATCTCTTAAAAATCTCTGATGTTTTTGCCTCTACCACTAGCCCAGGCAGCGTATACCCCACGCAACCATCACTCTGTAGGGGGTTGGGGCGGGGTGGGAGAGAAAGTTTGCCCATCACAACTCATTGAAAATTACTACTTCTCACCTTAAATGCATGGCCTCTGATGTTAGACATTTCAACCCTTGGAAAAGGATATTATCTGTCTACTCTGTATATAGCTCTCATAATCTTATAAACCTCTATCAGATCCCCCCTTGCCCTCCGCAGCTCCAGCGAAAACAACTCAAGTTTGTCCAACCCATTGTTATAGCACATGCCTCACATGCGCTCTAATCAGGCAACATCCTGGTGAACTTCTTCTGTATCCTCTCCGGAATCTCGACGTTCTTCCTACAATGGGGTGACCAGAACTGTATACAATACTTCAGACGAGGCCAGACTACAGTTTATAAAGCTGCAACATAACTTCCTGACTTCTGAACTCAGCCTCAACTATTAAAGGCAAGCATGCCATATGCCTTCTTAACTCCTCCTTTTAACCAATGTAGCCACTTTCAGAGTTATGAACTTGGACCCCAAGATCCCTCTGCTCATTAACACTGCAAAGGATCTTGCCCTTAACAGTATACTATCTCTTTGCATTTGACCTGTCAAAGTGCAACACTTCACATTTTGCCAAGTTAAACTTCATCTGTCAGTCTTCTATGCTATCCACAACACTATTAATCTTTGCATCATCTGCAAATTTACTAAGCCACCAATCTACACTTTCTCCCAGGTCATTTGTATACATCACAAACAGCAGAGGTCCCAGTACAGATCCCTGCAGAACACCACAAACCACAGACCTCCAGCTAGACTAAGTCCCTTCCACCAGCACCCTCTATCTTCTATGGACAAGCCAGTTCTGAATCCAAACAGCCAATTCACCATGAATCCCATACATCTTTATCTTCTGGATGAGCATCTCATGAAGGACCTTATCAAATACCTTACTAAAATCCATGTAGATGACATCTGCAGCTTTACCTTAATCACCCTTGTCACTTCATCAAAAAATCTCAATCGTTAGTAAGACATAAAATGCCCCACACCAAGCCATAGTTTTCCAAATGCTCATAAATTCCATCCCCAGGAATTCTCTCCAGTAATTTCCCTAGCATTGATTTGAGACTCACCAGTCTAGAGTTTCCGCGATTATCCTTGGTTCCCTTCTTGAATAATGGAACAACAACAGCTATTCATTAATCCTCCAGGACCTCACCTGTGGTAGAGGACACAAAGATATTGGTCCCAGCAATCTGTTCTCGTTCCTCTCAATAACCTGTAATATCCCATCAGGCCCTGGGGTCTTATCCACCTTAATGTTCTTTAAGAGACCCAACACTACCCCCTGCTTTATCTTGAAATGCCTAGCACATTAAGGTGCTCCGCATTGATCTCTCTACCTTCCAACTCCTTCACCTTGGTAAATACTGTTGCAAAGTACTGATTAAGGACCTCACCCACATCCTCTGTATCCTAGCAATGTTCCTCTCTTTATCCTTGAGTGGTCCTACCCTCTCCCTAGTTATCCTCTTGTTCTTGATGTTTCTATATAATCCCTTGGGATTCACCTTAATCCTACTTGCCAAGGACTTTTCATGGTCCCTCTCTTGGCTTTCCTAAATCCCTCTTGAGTTCTTTTCTGGCTTCTTTATAATCCTTCAATGCTCTGTTGATTCTAGCTTCCTAAGCTTTACATACTTTTCCTTTTCTTCTTGACTAAATTCATCACCTCTGTCGACATCCAGGGTTATCTTGCCTTGCCATCTTTGTCCGTCCTTCCTCACTGGAACATATCTTTCCTGTACTCTGTGCAG
Source organism: Mobula hypostoma (assembly GCF_963921235.1). Lineage (NCBI taxonomy): Eukaryota > Metazoa > Chordata > Chondrichthyes > Myliobatiformes > Myliobatidae > Mobula > Mobula hypostoma. The sequence continues at coordinate 85,719,144 of NC_086098.1, forward strand.
TTGATCTCTAAACACCTTCAACACATTGGATGTGGACTTGCCCAAACAGCCATTTGCAGTCAACTCTCCCTGAAGCTCTTGTAATTTGTCCTGCTCCAATTTAATACTCCCCCACGTGGTCTATACTTATCCTTATCTATAGCTATCTTAAAACCTTAACTAGTTGTGGTCGCTGTTCCCTAACTTTTCACCCACTGAGAGGTCTATCACCTGGCCTGGCTTATTCCTCAACACCAGGTCCAGTACAACCCCTTCTCTTGTTGGATTATCTACATACTGATTTAAGAATCTCTCTTGGATGCACCTAACAAATTCTGCCCCATATAAACCTCTTGCACTCAAAAGGCCCCAGTTTATATTAGGGAAGTTGAAGTTCCATGTGACAATAACCCTATTGTTTTCACACCTTTGCTTAACCTGTTTACATATCTGTTCTTCAGTAGCTATTGGGGAGGTCTGTTTTACAATCCTATCAGAGTTCATGCACCCTTCATATTTCTGAGTTCCACCCATATAGGTTCAGTGGATGAGCCCTCCATATGTCCCTTTTGACTGCAGCTGTGATATTGTCCTGATTAGTAGTGCAACTCCCCTGCCTCATTTGTCTCCCCCTCTATCTTTTCTAAAACATCAAAACCCTAAGATATTAAACACCCATTCCTGTCCCTCTCTCAACCAAGTTTCTGTAATGGCCACAACGTCACAGTTCCATGTACTGATTCATGCTCCAAGTTCATCACCTTTACCCATAATATGCCTAGTATTAAAATGCACTACAAACTATTCATCCCATTGTATCTATCACTTTGCTTCTGCCTGTTTTTACTGGCCCTGACATCTGCCTTCCTTTCTATCCCTCCACTTGCTGACCTGCTTCCATCCTCCTGCCAAACTAGTTTAAACCCTTCCAGGTCGCCCCTGCTACAGAAAAGTTTTTAATTATCCAATAACTTGAAACCCTGCCCCCTATACCACTTCCTCAGCCACTCATCCATCTGTACTATCACCCTATTCCTGTCCTGCGTAATATGTGGTACTGGGAGTAATCCAGAAATTACTACTTTTCAAGTTCCTGTTCTTCAGCCTCTTCCGTAACTCTCTATACTCTCTGTGCAGGGCCTCTTTCCTCCTTTGTACACATGTCATTGATGCCAGTGTGCACCACAACCTTTGGCTGCTCAGACTCCCTCTTGAGAATACTTTGCAGCCCCTCTCAGACATCCTGGACCCTAGCACCTGGAAGGCAACACACCATCCTGGAGTCTTTTTTGTGGCCACAGATTCTCCTGTCTAACTAACTGCCCCCTAACTATCAAGTCTCTTATAACTATTGCTCTGCTTGACTTTAACCTTCCCTGCTGAGCCTCAGAGCAAGCCACAGTGCCGCTGGCTGCTGCTGTTGGGCCCTGATAGGTCATCCATCCCGGCAGTATCCAAATGGGTATACTTGTTGCTGAGGGGAATGGCCACAGAGAACTCTTACTGACTGCTTACGCCCCTTACTTCTGGTGGTCACCCATCTGCTATCTGAATCTTGAACTCCGGGTGTGACTACCTCAGTAAAAGTTTTATCTGAGGTTTTTCACCTCCCACATGGTCCTGAGTACATCCAGCTCCAGTTCAAGTTCCTTGACCTTGTCAATGACAAACAGAAGTTGGATGCACTTCCCACAGATGAAGCCATCAGGGAGACCATTCAGTGTCCTGCATCCTCCATCTTGCAGGAGGAGCATTCCACTGCCTTAACTACGATCCTACCTACATTTGTTTTACTTTTGGCTCTAACTTCTCGAGCTTAATTTTATCTTCTGCCTGTTCTCCTCGAAGCCTAAAGCCTCACCACTCTCACCCTGGCCCGCTCCAATGGTGGCCACTTTGCT